>NC_056485.1:7130392-7430392 GCF_008729295.1 Plectropomus leopardus | reverse complement strand
ATTGACAAGTTAAATAACAAAAAATAAAATGATTATTTAAAGTTTCATTTTGCACTGAAAACTGTTTACATATTGTTTGTTGAAAAGTAGTGCAATAAAAATAAAGATGTTTTCCATAACATGATGAATAATCGTGAATAATAATCGTCTGGATTACAATATTGATCAATATCACCGTGATTAAAATTTTGACCATAATCATGCAGCCCTATGTTATATGCTGTAATGACAAATGAACTATCCAACTAATAACCCAGCACAAGCTCAATATGCTTCTGCCCCAATGGTGCTTGAACCCTAATCAATGACTTCATCTCAACCATCAAGTAATTCACTTGGCTTACTGTAGCCAAAAAGCCTAAAGTCCTCCTCGTAGAGTTCATACAGCTTCCTCCTGTCCTCTAGGGGCACTGTGCTAAACCACCTTGACACAGAAGCAGAGGATGTCACGTTTTTATAGACGGGAGGGAACTTAATGTCATCCTGCAGCTTTAACATCTTCAGCAGCTGTTCAGTGTCCTGCTGTAAAGTCTCCTGATGTCCAATGAAGTCATACCTAAAGGTTAAAAAAAAAAAAAACAGTGTCAAACTGCAGCTGGAATAAGCGTTGTTTTTTCGTTAAAATTAGAGAAGCTCGTAGTTTGTGGATGTTCAAAGGGGCCTTCCAATAATTTTACACATTGAGATCAATGCATTTAAATCATTAGAAGCATGATTCAGCCTATCAAGGAGTTTTGCAGATTTCTTTCGAGCCCGGGATCAAGTAGCAATATGGGAAATGGGTCTCTGTAGTGTGACTCACTCAAGGTACTTGGCTCGGCCCAAATGTCCACCGTCTGGACTTGTGGACCAAGCTGCAGCCTTCTGTTATACAGTGACATGACAAGACTGCAAGGCTATAAAGCCGCTGACAGACAGGCCTCAAGTCTGTTTCCCTGGTTGCTGTGGAAATGAGGACCAGGCTATGACTAAATAAACTGGGTATTACTGACATTGGAGGAGCTATTGTTGCTTTTCTGTCTATATTTTTGGCATAACACTGCATCAAGTGTATAATTAATGAGCGTTGCTATTGTGATGTAAACCACTGGTTTGTGGACAGCTGTTTTGAAGCCTAGAGTCTGGCATTTTGGCTGTCACCATCTTGGTTTCTTGAAGCTGGACATGACCATATTTGGATGAAAGCTGTAAAGGAGGGAGGGTTGGATTTGACTCACAGACTGTGGTGACACCTCACAGGTAGCGTGTCACTTAAGTGACCCAGCCCCTTACGTTGTTTAACTTTTGCCCATACTAAAATTTAAACAGGTTATATTAAAATTCAACCCCATACAATTTAGACAAAAACTTTTTTTTTGCACCGGGCTGTAAACATGTTTATTTCTGCTGTAAAGTTGTGCATTTTAATATGGTGTTTGAGGATTTCGCTTTTGAGCAAACCTCAAGTAGTCATTCAAGGAACTGCAGTTTTTGGCACTTGCCAACTGGCTTAATGTTTCAGCCACAGAGCTTCTTTTACATATATATGTTGAATATTATTTCTGGCCTAAATGATTCAAGTAATGTTTTAATACAGTAATTGGTTTACGCATTCATAATATGGACGTGACATAACTAGGGACTAATATTCATTCAAAAAATTCATTACTATCCATCCCATAGTTATGGAAGCCCCGGGCAAGGTAAAAAAAAAAAAAAAAGCTGTCAATATTGGCCAAAACCTAAGTTTAGAGATATAATAATTAATATTAAGTGTATTAAGTTTTTCTAGTTGGCAAGCCCATATTGCAAGAAATTATTTTGGGTAGTTAAATTTGTGAAGTTGGGTATGTCGGCATCCTAAGTGGACTCTAAAAGTCCACAGAAAGTCTGCTTTAGGTGCCTTATGGACTGAATAAGGATGTGGATTTGAACAGCCCTCAGTACATACAGACTCCAGGAACATGCCCACAAAGTCTGAGCCTGCATGTCTGGTAAAGTCCGTACATGTGGATTGAGCCTAAAAATAATGATGTTTTGGCCCCAACTGCTGCAAAATGGACAGTAGTTTTTGAAATTGTCTTTGTATTTCGCCTTAATTTATGAAAGCACACTAAATCGCCATGTACTTACAAGGAAAGTTTCAAAATAATAAACCTCCCCAGGCTGATCTCAATTAGTTTTTGATTTAGTCTTTAAAGGAAATCCATTTTTTGAAAGTATGACTTAAATAATTAAAGTGGCCTTACTGTATAGTGCAGGGGTTGCACAAGTGGTGCATGTGCCTCCAGTGGGAATCAAAGGGCTGCTTCTGTGTCTGCGGGTCCAGCAGGTACTGAATAAAGTTGTGAAATGAGGGGCGCACACCGGATGCAAACGCCTCCTCCTTTGTCTTTGGTGGATTAGCCATGTTGCCATACCGCTGCAGAATGTCCCAACCAAAGTATTTATAGTAGAAGTCATTGTAGCCCAGTAACTTGTCTCGGTAGGCGGAGATGAGACGGGTAAATGGGTCCCGGACAAACAGGAATTTGGTGTAGTGCCTCAGCTTTGCCTGTAGTCAACAAATAAGTCTGCATCAATCATTTCTGTTTGTGACTTTAAGACAAACTCTGATGAATGAACTGACCTTTATCTCTGGTCTTTGGAAGCTGTTTAGGTGAGTGAGCTTCTCTGGCTGGTGGACCAATTCACCAGGTATGGACAACAGGTCTTGATATGGCTCGCTCAGGTTTAGGACAAACATAAATTTCTTCCAGTTGGTAGACGCCACCTATAAATAAGACTTAAAGGTCTAAAGCCTGTGGTGGCAGTGTAAGTAATAAGTTTTGAAAGAGCCGTGCAGATTATAGGTTTGGAAAATTTGTGTTGAAACCGAAGTTCCTGGGTGTGTTCATGTCACCTTGGGAATGTAACAGTAGATAATGCAGTGTTCGTCATCCACAACAAGGTTCCTTAGCTCCGTGTTACTCATGTTTTCAAAACTGTGCCTCCCCTCTGTAAATGCATTACACTTTTCTCTCAGCTGCTGCTTTCTCAGCTCCTGCAGCTGATGGATCCCCTCTGCTGTGATAAGAAGAATATATCTTAAAAATGTCTAAAATGATTAGAGCTAAATTAACTCAGGTGTCAGTGAAAGCCAAACGCCAAACGCCAAACATTTTGTCTTACGGTAAAGCTCCACAATAATACAAAAGTAATCAAGGGAGAGACCGCTGCTCAACCATGTACTAATCCATTATCTAACCGACAATTAATTTCACAAACAGCTTAGCAAATGTACACACAAAGCATCAACCCAGAGCAGGATACAAACCAGGAACAGTATAAAACACACACAAACACAAAGATACATATTCTACCTTTGTTTATCTGTGATATTTCCCATTGGTAAATGAGAAACATAGATCCCATAATTCCGAAAAACAGCAGGAATCTTCTGCACGCTCTCATGGTAGCCAGTGTCACTGAACCAGAAACAAGAAAAGTACACTGAATGTAAGGCATTTCAAGAAATTAGTAATGAAAAGAATACTCGACCCACAAAATAATTTTTTGCATATTTTATTACTCACCCTGTGGTACCTTGAATCTCTAAAAAAAAAAAACATTGTTTTTCTTCCATGCATCCACTTGGCATTTAGGGTTTTCAGGAATATGCGTGTTTGGGGAGTACTGAGCGTACGACTGGATAAATGAGACGTGGATTATACTGCACATGATGCGTGAGAATTTAGAAACAGATGTTTTGATGTAGTTTTAATGTTTGTTGCCTGTGACTTCAATTCATCAAAATTTCTCAGTTCTTGGATTCTTTATTCATTGTGGAGGCTTGCAAGAAAAACAAAGCTCACAATTTCAGACTTACCCTGGAGTGAGTAATTGACATGCAAATAATCATTTTGTAGGTGAATTATTCCTTGAAGAGAAAAAGCCATTATACCTTTTTTCCCGATTAAACACTATCAGTAACAAAAGCTACACATACACTCTGTCCTGTAAGACATACTGGATGGAAAATGTTTTGTATTAGTTTTTAATAACATTATGACTGAGCATGATTCCAAAATCCACAAATAAATCAAAGCTGAAGTCACATTCATTCCTTTCAGTGTACTACAAATGAACTAATTTTAACCTAATAAATCAAACCAAATCAACAAACAACAACCATTATTTTGATGCTACCATGCAGGAGCAACCTAAATATCACATCACATCTTACCTTCCGCCATAGTTGTCTGATGATCTGAGAGAAAAATACTGATCAGTACCTCAGCCTTGAGAAACATGTCTTTACTGTACAAGTACACTGTAATGACCATAATGTCAACAGAGCAAACCAATTTGACATATCAATAGAAGGGTGCAAGAGACAATATTGACTCAGGACATTCTTACCCAGCTGTACAATTAAACCACACCTTCTTGCCTATTTAATTAATTTTTAAAAAATTTTTTTTTTTTTTTTTGGAAATATGTTTATTGATTTTCAATGAGAAAAATGAAAGAAAATATATAGAAAATGGAGAGAAAGAAGAAGTAGAGGAAGAAAAGAAGAGGAGAAAAGAAAAAAAAGAGTAAAGAACATAGCACATCGAGCACAACGATACTTCATGGTCATAAAATGAGTACTATAGATAGAATATAAAAGCAGAAAAATAAATAAATAAAAGTAGAATAAATAGTAGACATACATATCATCATTGTTTGCACTGTAAGGTTTTGTACAATAGCCAGTGTCTATGAGCTCACATTTTTGAGGTAATTCAGTACAGTAGTAACAAAATTTGCAGGTGAAAAATGATTTTAAGGCCATGACACACCAAACCAACAGTCGACTGTCCGCCCAGGTTGGGCGACGGTAAGAGGAAGAGGCCCTTGTTGACATGGTGTGTCCAGCACTGTTTTCCGTCATTGGCTTTTTTCAGCTGATGTAGCATGGTTAAATCGGTGGCGGTAGGTGGAGCCCGTCGGAGAATGAAATTGCTCTGATTGGCCTTTAGCTGGTATGGAGGGGTATCTCCTCTTCTGCAGGTGCAGAGGATATGTGCTTGTTGGCCGTCGGTTTGTTGTGTTCCTCTGCAACTTTTTTGCTGAGACACACAGCGACATTAGGACAACGCAGCAGAGGACTTTTGTCGCAGCTAGGTCTTGGATGTCGGCTTGATGTGTCACAGCCTTTAGAAAATAAAGGCATGTCAGTGGTCTCTTTATTTCATGAAAATGCACGGTCAAATGCAGACTTTATATATGTTATATTGTTTTGTTGATGTCTGAATGCATTGCTGGTCTTGTGCATTGGTCAAAAGAAATATTTTGACAATTTTGTACGGAAGCCCTGCGTATCAAAGCAAACACAATTTGGGTAATGTTGGCCAAAACATGAGCTTATCTCAGACGTACGAGATATTGGCACTCCTGCAGCACCATTCTCTTAAATTTCTCGCATATTTTATTTTAATTTTCTGTGAAGAGAAAATAAAGAAGTTAACTCCATATGCATAAAGTATTCTTAATCATACAGCTTTGCTCCAAGCCAAGTGTACTCAGTGATGAATTCTACTTGATCATAAGTCACATATTATTAGTATATGTAACACCCTCTAAACACTATATAAGGGGAGGTTTTGCACAGTGTGCAAAGACTCTGAAACATGGCCAAGACTGGAGAGATGCCCCCAAACAAAGGCTGGAAGATGAACAGCTTTTGTATTAGTGCAATTGACATACTGGGAAATAAACTTAAAGTAAATGTGATTTTCCAGAATGCCGATACTGGTGTTACAGGAAAATCAAAAATCAAGCAATGAAAAAACATCCACCATGTCAGCAGCCTAAGCCTAAAACAAAGTACTAAATCCACAGCATAAAAATACTCTGTTACTATTAAAAGCACTGCATTCAAACTTTCACGGCATGTTTGTAAGTACAACCAGGGAAATGTATTGAAGTATTAAAACTACAAAACTGCAAAAAAGTTTGTCATAAAAACAGAAGAATTGCAATAATTAAAAGGAAAAGCAGCAAGTCCTCATATTTGAGAAGCTGGAACCATGAAATATTTTTGCATGAAAAATGACTTGGTGGAGTGAAAGGCAAAAAGTGGCATAAGATTTAAACACTCAAGTAAAATAAAAGTTCCTCAAATTTTTAAAAACTTAAGTACAGTACTTGACTAAATGTACTTAGAGTCCATCAAAGGTCAGCAGAGGGATACACAGTTACTGAAATTGCAGTAATTGGAATCAGTGGGTCAAGTAAAGTTTTCTTTTGCCCTGAAATGTAATAATTCAGTCATTGTAATTACCCTGAAATATAATTTTTGAGTAACTAACTCTGATTTTATGATAATCATGCATTTTTCAAATGGTACTCATGTGTTAAGTTTATTTTTCCTTGTGCTGGGCAACAATTTGTGGTCTGCAAAAACAAGGTGTTTTTCTCTTATCTTGGTCGGCATGCTGTCTACCAGTCAAAAAATTTTCTCTTACCCAGGAAAACAGCAAAAAATACGAAAACATTTGTTCATAGATCTTTTCTTGCATGAGGCCCATTATCTTCTATTAACAAAACATTATCTATGAAATATTATCTCTCCTATGTAGGAGATAATGTGTCGGACATAAACTTAAGAGATAAACATTTCCTGCATTTTGTTTTACCCTGCCCAATTGGAGGGATAGCCAAAAATTTTAAAAATAAGTAATTATCATCACCAGAGGATGGACTATTCTAATTTTGGTCACTCCTGACTTTGCCTGACGCTCCTTGTGATATTAGACCATATAAATTAAATTGACTTGACTTCAACAGTGTAAATGAACTACAGCCATCCAAATTTTCCGATGCAGTATTTACACATACCTACAGGACATATACAGTCTTACAGGACATAGTTTCCGACCTCACCTGTATTCCTATGATGTCTCTGAAGAAACTGTTTGTGTATGGAGCGTCTAAGAGTGTAGTTTTTTTACTGCACATGTACAGGTCACCACACAGTCATAACAAGATATGTACTGTACAGCGTAAGCGTCTCTCCTTTTTTGGGTTGCCTTTCAGTGTAGGCAGTTGTTACCAAAGCTGAAATAGAAAACTTTTTCAGTGGGGGATTTTCCCCCACTGAATCAGGCTTTCACAAAAGGGACGTGTACACAGATCTGCAATTGTAGAACAGCCAATAGGAACGCCCTCTCTCTAAAATGACCTGTGATAGGCCAAAGTGCCCCATCCAGGCCTAGATTTTCTAAAGACTGATAACAGAGCCAAGAGGAGGTGCTGAAGTCTAGTGTTCTTTCAGTCCACTTGAATTACGTGGGCAAAGTTTATAATGAGATTTCTGCCAAATGACACCAAAACACACCTGCATACCCGAGCTTTAGTAGGCAGAAATCTTATCCTAACACATTTCAGTAAATCAACCTCCCGCCTTGTCAAAACCAGGAATGTGGTTTCACAAAGGAAGCAGCTTTTATAGACGCATGAGGGTGTGGCTAACCCATTAACCATATACAAATACATCAAGACATTTGCATTAGCAACGCCGCAGGATACTGATTTTACATTTGTAGTGGAAATCTGAACAACTAATGAACGACTGAACGACTAATCAGACAATATTCGTATTTATTTTAGTGTATTCAGTCTTCTTGCAAGATGATCAAGTCCGATACAGAGACAAGAGGAGTCTGCACAGGAGTCAGTGAAGATCAGTTCAACAAAAGTGTCTTATATACATTTGGTCAATGAACAAGTCATTGTCCAATATACATCTATTAGTTGTGATTAATGAGACACGAGAACTGTGCTTCACTCATCCATCCCAGTGTAATCCTCTTTGGGGAACCTCCTTATTCAAAGAATAAGCAACACATAAAGCCTTTATGGGATTTGCTGTCCTAAATGAGTCAGACATACATATAATAGTATCATTGTTAATATAATATTTGATATTAGTAAAACCGTAGTGATGATCTAAGGGTTCAGATAGAGTTTTGTGAGTTTATACACAGCCCACCAGCCATGCGTTGGCTGCAAGTTCAAAAAAGAAAGCAGTTCATCAAACACAGCTCCAATATCACAGGCACATTTGTTATTTGCTACTGCAAATAGTCTATGATCCTTTAGTAGTCACATAAAATCTACCTCTATATTTGTCACATATTATTTTAGCCATTACACCATTTTACTTTTTTTAGGTCATGAAAGAGGCTGCACAAAATTAAATGTGGTTAAAAACACTTTTGCAAAAGTCTGAAAGTTGAACCAAACACCTAATGCTGCAAAGACGGTCAGATCTTCTGGTTTTATGTTATAATTAATTCTTTACCATTTAATCACACAAACTATCATTATACAAGGCTCAGTTTCCACAAACACATCACCACTGATCCCAATGAGAGGAGATATTTAAAATGATAAGACTAAAAAATCCTTATCTGATTTGGAGTACAGCCTTTCTTAGAAGCAACAGAGAAGCTAACTTACCAACTCAGTATCATCTATACAGAGGACATATTTTTTTTAATTAGAACTCAAGTTACAAGGATTGCAAGAAGAAGGCATCAAACAACAATAGGTCCCATTTATTGAGTTTATTTGTGTTGACCACATAATATGAATTACACATGCAATAACTGAATTTTGTGATTTCATAAAGTGTGACTTTGGTATTTTTCAACCTGGACCCTATTTTCCCATGTTTTTTTGTGCAGAAGGTTTTTTGAAATCCGTGCAATAATTACACATCCTCAGTTTACGGCCTTTAAAAGGGCTTGTTTTTGCCACGGACAGACTTATAGTGTTACTCTGTGTCTCTCATCTCTACAGATAGACCAGACTCCAAATAAATAAACATTACATTTTAGCTTACAACATTTCAGCTTTGTAAAACACATTTTGTTCAATGGCGACAGAAACAAAATATTACTAACAAAAAATGTTTATATTCTTCCTTCTACTGCTCCAACCATTGTCAACTGTGGACTTTTTTAAATAAACACTTAATTCACCAAAACTAAATGTGAAAATATGCTCGCTCTATACACGCTAAAAGGACTGCTTATTTAATGGAATTTGGGAATAGCTATGTTGGGGCTGTTTTTGATCAAACAAAAAAGATCTTATTGTTTGACAAAAAGGTCTATCTCTGTAGCGATCCTGTCCATCATATTGTCAGATATTTCTAATAATGTAAGCCTGTCAGTGGCAAAAACAAGCACTTTATTGCACCGTGTTTTGCCGCCGCCAACTGTAGCGCTATTGCTCAGTGCTAGCCCAGTTTCCAAAACTGTTGTTCCAACTAGTCTCTTGGACACAAAGTCAATGGGAGATGGGAGCCACATTGAAAAATACTGAAGCTGCCCTTTAGCAAGTCTGGCACATTTTCCAAATATCCATTGTATATGTTAAAAAATAGCCGAATGAATGTAGATTGAACATTCTACTTTGTAGTACCATTTCTATCTTTGCAAGAAAAATGTGAAAACAAATAGTTTTATCCTATTTTATCTCAAACAATTAAAATGAAGCCATAATTTCAGAGCCAGTGCATGTAAACATTAAAATGAAGCTGCGCAATGAGAAAGAGACACTTAACAGATGCAATAGTTTCAAATATCCGAGATAGAGGCACTGATTGACATCAAAGTTACAATTCAACTCGATACTCCTCAAAGGCTTTGATCATTTTCTTCATTGTCTCCACTTCCTGTTCGGTTTTCTTTATCTCTGCATCCATCTTCTCATTCTGCCCATCTACAAAAATTGTAGTTTTCTCCATCAAGCCCTTGACTTTCTCTATATATTCCTCTATAAAAGAGTCATCAGGGGATCCTTCTGAAGCTTCCTTCAGATGTGCCATCATTGGATCGACAAATCTTATATATCCATGCCAGATCCCTGAAATGGTGGCCTTTTGTACCTAATTTGGAAAAACAAAACCTTTTCATCACATGGCGATTGCTCAGTTTGCTTTGTTCTATCCACTGTCTTACATGAAGTCACTTGTGAACAAGTTACAGCTCTCTCAGAATACTCTATCACTGAAATTGCTTCAATGCATATGAACGACATGCAAACTAGCAGACTGACTTACCTTTAATTTGTCCAGCCTTTGTTGAATTATCCTAATGTTTTCCTTGATAGTTTCCTACAAAACCAGCATGAAAATCAACATGCAGTTATGCGTGAGTATAAAGAGCTCTAACATTGTGCACAGCATAGACGACATCAGGTCAAAAACAAATAAGCAAATGCTAGCAGTAAGTTTCCTTGAGATAACTCAAAATGGCTTAGTGATTGCAAATAAATGTTAAAATTGTTTTATGTAGCAGAGGCAGAGTTAGCAACAACTAACCAGTTTGTTGTTGTCTGTGTGTGAAGTTGCGAGGCAAAGCAGACACAGAAGAGTGAAGAGGAAACACAGGCCACCAGCCACTACTCTGCTTCTTGAAATGGCTGCTGCTGCCATCGCTATTCTAGATAACAATTATAGAGCATAAGGGGTTGAGGATGGATTGAAAATTTGTAAAACAGTAATATTTAAATGTTTACAGCATAAACCATCTAATAGTGAGTTAAAGTGTCTGATCTTACCTCTGATGTAGATTGAAGGAGAGCTGCTGTAAAAAAAAAAAATGAGACAACACTTTTAGTTTCACTTCCGCAGAACTGTTAATGTACAGTTTGAAACCACAGGAAGATACCAATATCTGCTAGGGTACTGTGGTCGAAATTCAAATTCTTCATTTAAGTAGGAGCTTTTTTGCAAAAAGGATAAATGTACAGTCACAACAGGATGTAGCTGCAGACTAACAGACTCTGATGGAGGGGATGAAGGAGGCAGAAACAGGGTGTGTCTCTCTCTCTCTCTCTGTGTGTGTGCGTGTGCGCGTGTGTGTACGTGTGCGTGTGTGTGAAACATTCTGAGTGCACTCAAGCTATTCAAGGCTGTCGAGAAAAAAGAAAGCAGCTACAAGTTAAACTCCTCACAGTTATATCAGGCAATTCCAGATAAGAAAAGAAAAAAAGTTTCATCAGAGGACAAGGTGTCATTGTTTCATTGCAACAGAGTACAAAATGCAATTTTTCTACCACAGTACACACAAAAATAAGTAGCACAATACATTATAAAAGTAAAGATGAAATCGATGGAGGCCTACTAGAAAAATGTTTTGGTCACCTGATTTATTTTGTGTTATCTGAAGAATTCTGTGATACTGTGACAGATAGCAAATTATGTTTGTGTAAACATTTTTCTCATCTGTTGCCAGGTGAGAAACAATTTAATCAATTAAATGTTATGTCTGCAAAAACTTTGCAACCAACTGAAAAAATAGAGAAGGAAAGAAAACCATCAGGTGGAATTAAAGAATATTACACAAAATACACACAAGAGTCATAGAAAACCCCAAAGCTATTGATCTGCCTCTGAAATTCTGCTCTTTTTGACTTTATGAGAATTTATCAAATGTTCTCTTGCAATCAGTTGACCTTTTCTAGCAAAAGTTCCTCGTATCACCTCGCCTTGCCACCTTGCATCTGTATCTATAGGGGTTGGAATTTTTATAGGAGCATGTTTGTAAACCCCAAAGCTGTTAATCTTTCTCAGAAAATCTTTTCTCTTTCACTTCATGAGATGTAGACACTTGTTGTATTTCAGTCAGTTGACGTAATTTATCGTGGTTTCACCTCGACCATGGCACACCTCAACTGTGCATGCATCCATATTTGTAAGTGTGTGTTTTGTAACCGTTTCTAGCAGCGTGTTTGTTCATGTAGGAGAGGTTATTCCTCTGTATCTTCCTGACACTCCCTCTTAGGCTTCACTTTCACAGAAATGGTATGTGACAGTTTCACTTTACAGAAAATCCCAACATCGGGAGTTGATGCACACTCCTCGAAAACAAGCCAGAGCAAAATTGTGCAATATATAAGCATTACTTTTTGTGAAACAACATTAAATGTAGTGGAGGCCTTATTTAACAATGAGTTAGAGTTCAGTTTTAAACAATGTGACAGCAAATGATGTAAATGTCATAGTTAGCAACATCTATCCATCTGTCTGTCTTTTACAATCAATGCTGTACTGTAGCATATTAGTACTGAAGTATCCCTGCCCATCCTCTGACTTTTCCTTTTACTTCTTAAGAAATTAGCACTTGTCAGTTAGTCCTTATGCAGATTGTTCCATTTTCTTGTAAACAAGATATATCAGTAAAAACCTGCCGTAACTCTAGCGGACATCACATTTATGTAAACGGTGCTCAATCCAGAAGAGCAGTGTTTTAGAGGGGTTCCAGTAATTTTTCTCAAACTAGGTTAGAGTCTGGCAGGTTGCTTGTTTGTATAACAAGTTTGATTAAAAAATTAAATTAATAATGATTCTCTTGGCTGTTATGTTATCAGCCTTATCAGCTATGACACCACTTCTACACAGAGCATACCTTTATCAGAAGTCTGGACCTGATATTTGAAATTTGCAAGAAAAGAAGACATGAGATGACTCAAATTTCCATGTACTGAATTTATTTTGGTTTCTCACTTTTGTTAAATGTTATACTTATAGTACAATCACAACACTTATTACCCAAACTAAATTAATCATGGTTTAGGAATACAGACTTAGGAAAATAAAAACAATTGACTTGAGTTATCCTCCTTAATAATTCAGCTCAGCAGAAGCATAGATGGATTACTGAACAGGCCTACTGGGCACAGGCCAGGGACCCTGAGTGTCCTCCATGGCCTTCAGCTGCAAAATGTCACCCAAATTAATGTGTATCAACCAGAAAGAGACACAAAATGACAACAAAGACATGTAAAGGAACTGCAAAGAGACACAAAATAACTACAAATGTCAGCAAAACAACCACAAAGAGACATAGAAAAAACAAAATTACCCCAAAGAGACACAAAACCATTACAGAGTCCATGTATCTTGCACTTGAAAGGTTGCCAGGATATCAACACATCACATCCCTGTGCTCACTATCGCCCTGTTTAATGTCAAACAAGTAAACAGATTTCAGTGCCAGTGTATAGAAACATTAAAATCAAGCTGCACAGTAGGAAAGAGAAACTTAACAGATATAATAGCTGCAAATATCAGAGACACTGGCACTGATTGACATGGAAGTTACAATTCAGCTTGATACTCCTCTATGGCTGCGATTGAGTTCTTCATTTTCTCCAGTTCCTGTTCAGACTTTTCAATACTTGCATCTGTCTCCTCATTTAAGCCACCTACAAAGCCCCTTGTGGACTCAATAATTCCTGCCAGTAGCAGAAAGTCATCAGGTGATTCTTCTGAGCTTTTCTTCGGATACACCATCATTTTGTCCATGAATCTATCAAATTGACTAAGGAGGTCTGAGCTGCGGGCCCTTAGTGCCTAATGGGGAAAAATAAAACCACTTCATCACACTGCATCATCTCAGTTTGCTATGTTAGTCAAAGTCACTTGAGAACGAGTCACAGTTCTCTCACCCTGTCAGAGTACTCTATCACTGAAGTTAATCCAGTGCAACAGTATGTGAGCATGTGAACAACATTGAAACTGACGGACTGACTCACCTTCGCTTTGTCCAGATCTTGTTGAAGTTTCTGAAGGTTTTCTTTTATATTTTTCTGAAAAAACAGCATTAAAATCAACATTTAGTTACTTGTGTAGGTTTAGCACACATTAGCACACTTGACTGCAGTTTAAATGAATAAATAGATTAATTAATTAATTAATAAGAAGTTATTCAAGTTCAACTAAACACAAACTTGTGCTCCAGAAGATAAGCCCTCAGTAAAGATCCTAGGATCCCTTATCAGCTGTTGTGGCTTAAATATAGTTATCAGTGGGAACCTCCTTTGATCAGTGTTTCACCTAGTTAGTCCCACACCTCCAGGAGGCTAAGCAGTGATCTCTGGCGTCCCAGAGCCACTCCTTTAGTGCCAGCTCTCACTGCTCCTACGTAGCCAAAACAGCACTGCCACCTTCAACAGACCCAGGCAAAAGCTAATTCAATGGCTCACAATAGATGTGGACTTGCAAATAAATATGAGCAGCTTATTCACCAGATTGTTCTTGTCCATCAGTGAACTTGCAAGGCAAACCAGACACATCAGAGTGAAGAGGAAATACAGGCTTCTGCTCCTCGGAACGGCTGCTGCTGCCATGGCTGTTCTAGATGATAATTATAGGGAAAAGAGTCAATGAAGAATTAAAAACATTAAAACATTTTTTCTGAATTTGTAAAATTTCAGTGTTATAATGTTGACAACATAAACCACCTGGTGGTGATTTTAAGTTTCTGATCTTACCTTTTGATGTAGATTGATGTAGAGTGGCTGTAAAAATGATGAGATGACACACCACAGACTGCTTTATATATACTCCTGGTGTCACCTGGCCAACTGCACAACTTACCTGTGTGTGTGTGTGCGCGCGCCCGCATGTGCTATGTCAGACCATCTCTTAAGTTTCAATTTCACAGAAATTGCGTTTGTCAGTTTGACAGTCCCTACCAGCATTGGTGTAGGTACATGCTGTGAGACACACAACAGACAACAAATCAGTACAAAACTGAGCAAAAATATGTTGTATAGTCTATTAAAAATCTGAAGCTGAAATTGATGGTAAAAAAAAAGTGGTCACCTGATTTATTCTAATTTATTGAACAATTCTTTGATACTGGGACAGACAGTAAATTGATGTGAATTATGTTAAAAAATACTTTAATCAATAAATTGTCGCGTGTTAAATCCTTGTAACCAACTAAAGAAACCATCAGTTGAGATGAAAGGATATTACACATTATGTGTGCTGGGGATGGTGGAAAGCGTCAAAGCTGTTGATCTTCCTTGGAGAACCTGTTCACTTTCACTTCATGAGAAATTTTCAATTGTTTTCTTTCAGTCACTTGATCTTTTATACCAAATGTTACTTTTTTCACCTCAACTCAACTATGCATGCACCTGTATCTACAGGTGTGTTTTGTAATTATTTACAAGAGTGTGTTTGTACAAGCAGGACAAGTTATTCCTTTGTAACTACCTGACACTAACTCTTAATCTTTCTCAGAAAATCTTTTCTCTTTCACTTCATGAGATGTATTTCAGTCAGTTGACCTAATTTATCCTGGTTTCACCTCGACCATGGCACACCTCAACATGCATCCGTATTTGTAAGTGTGTGTTTTGTAACCGTTTCTAGCAGCGTGTTTGTGCATGTAGGAGAGGTTATTCCTCTGTATCTTCCTGACACTTCCTCTTAGGCTTCACTTTCACAGAAATGGTATGTCATGGTTTCACTTTACAGAAAATACTGCCATCAGGAGTTGATGCACACTTAAGATAACAACCCAGACCAAAACTGTACTAAATATGTGATGTATGATGCAAATGTCAAAGTTGACATGATATATTGTTTTTCGCAGCTGTTCGCATAAGCTGTCTGTCGTAGTTGAGTTGGTGCTCGAGGACTGATACTGTGTGGGTGGTAGTTAATATCTGCATGTGGGAGTTGTATACTGTATATATATAAAATTTGCTTGTGAGCATGTTTAATTGTGCTCCTAATGTATTACATAAATCTGATCCCATGTTTATCAGCCTCATCAGCTCTGGCACCATTTCTACAGAGAACTTACCTTTATCCAAAGCCTGGACCTTATATTATAGAGCTGCAATATAAGAAGACATCAAATAACACAAATTTCCATTTGTTATTTTATTAAGGTTGTACAAGTCTGCTAAATGATACTCTTACAATTCATTTACATAACTTATTAACAGAGAAAGATTGTTCCTGGATCAAGAATTTAGATTAAAGAAAACAGAAACAAATAACTTGGGTTATCCTCCTTATTATTTTAGTTAAGTATAAGCATAGATGATAACTACAAACTAGTAACTAGTTACTACAAAAAAGGGCAAAATAACAACAAAAGGACATAAAATGACTACAAAGCAACACAAAAGACCTAAAATAGAAATAGACACTGAATGACCATGAAGAGATGCAAAACCAAATTTTCAGGGCCAGTGCATAGAAACATTAGGATGTAGCTGCACAATAAGAAAGAGAAACTTAACAGATACAATAGATGTAATAACTGAAACAGAGGCACTGAACGACATTGACGTTACAATTCAGCTTGATACTCCTCAAAGGCTTTGATTAATTTCTTTGTTTTTCCCACTTTATGCATATAGTTCTTTATTTTTGCATCTAACTCCTTATTCTGCCCATCTGCGTTGGTTTTGGTTTTCTTCATTAAGCTCTTGAGTCTCTCCTTAAATTCCTGCTGTGCCAGAAAGCTGTCAGGTGATTCCTCTGAGGTTTTCTTCAGAAGTTCCATCATTGGTTCAATGAAGCTTTTATATTTTCCCACAAGCTTTGAATTTGTGTCCTTTTCTGCCTAATGGGAGAAAATAAAACCACTTCATCACTCAGTTTGCTGCATTATGTCAATTGTAGTACATTAAGTCACATGTAAATAAGTTACTGTTCTCTCAGGCTGTCTGTATCACTGAAGTAAGTCCAGTGCAATAATATCAGAGCGTGTGAACATGTAAGCTGACTGACCGACTAACCTTCGCTTTGGCTAGTTCTTCTTGTGCTTTCTGAAGGCTTTTTTTGAGATTTTCCTGCAAACGCAGCATGAGAATCAACATGCAGTTACATATGGAGACATACAAGCATGACAACAGCTCTAATATTGCCTATCATAGCAAGTAGGACTGAAATGTGATTTTTTTTAACAACAAAAGTAGGTTAAACAAAAGTTTATTCACCAGTTTGTTCTTGTGTATCAGTGAATTTGCAAGGCAAACCAGACACAGCAGAGTGAAGAGGAAGAACAGGCCACCAGTCACACCTCGTCCTCTTGGCACGACTGCTGCTGCCATCACTGTTCTAGATAATAATTATTAACCATGAAGAGTCAATGAGAAATTGAAAATATTTTTAAATTTTAATATTTAAAGGTCTATGGTGTAAAAAATGAGTTACAATGTCTGATCCTACCTGTGATGTTAATAGACCGAGAGCTGCTGTGATTAATGCAAATATAATAATAATGTGATGACACATCACAGAATGTGATATTTCCAGTTTGACCTCACCTGTGAGAGCTCATATGAGGCTAGGCAGGCGTGTGTGTGTGTGTCTGAGGCTGTGTGTGTGTCTGAGGCTTTGTGTCAAGACTAAGGGAAACACATATGAAACAAAGCATTGGAAGCTCCTTTGGCCAAAGATTTCAAAATCAACCCTTTTCTGCATTCTGGTGATTGTTTTTTATTGCAGTCAGCTGTCAATGAAAAGTACACAAATGCTACATTAGTGCAGTTAAATTAAGGATCACATATTATGGGTTAAGGCAGGGGTGTCCAAGGCTTTTCGACAGGCGATGTGATAATATGGAGGCCAGGTGTATCTTGTGTCATATGGGCCATTAAAAAAAAACCGAAAAAACACTTAGAAATGAAACAAAAGCAACTGTTTCATCTTTAAATGAAGTAATTTTCAATTTTCTTTGCAGGAAACAGCTGGTGTTAGATAACAGTTTGTTCGCTTCTCTTTATGAAAACACATTTGTTTCACCTGCATAGTTTCTACTTTCTGCATGCCTATAAACTTTACAATTGTCCTGCCATCATGAAGTGAATGAAAATATATATGATTGACACAGTATTGCTTGATTAACCAGTATTATGTCAATCATATAGAATATTTTGAAAGACAAGCAGAGAGCCGCCTGAGAACCACATTTGGCCCCTGGGCCGGAGTTTTGCCATGACTGGGTTAAGGCTAGCATTAGTGTACCTCCTCATAGTTTAAAAAAATAAATTACTGATTTAATGCAACACCTGGCCAGAAAGCTACTGTGAGGGTGGTGCGTTATTATCTGTCTTTGGTTTTACATGTTCAGTTATCATGAGCATTGTGTTGTCTAGGTATGGGGTTTTAGTTTTTTCCCCTCTTACATTTAGTTAGTTATTTTCAGGGTTTCCTGTTTTATTTTGTTATATTTTTTAGTTATGTCTTGTTTAACTTACGGCCTTTGAGTGTTTTCCCACCTCACCTGTTTCCATGAGTTTATCAGTTACACCTGTCGGATCATTTCAGTTCCGAGTTTGTTTGTAGCTTTCCTATCTTTTTGTCCCGGGGTTAAGTTTTTCCGAGTGCTTTGTGTTCCTGGTGTTGTTGGATCAACCTGCCTACCTGGGAGCTCCCATTTGTAAGCTATTTTTTACAAATGAAACCTTTGAACTCTTCCAGATGCCTCATCCTCCGTTTCTGCGTGTGGGTCCAAACCTGCGATTCCTGAGACTGTGAGACAGAGAGGCTGAGTGAACTGGTTTCACTATGTATGAACGAACTAAGAAGTTGAACCTGGAGCAGACTGTGGAGGACAGCTCAAGACTCACAGAATGATGTTCAAACCGGTGAGTAGAACAACACGCTTACTGAACTCTTGAACTCATTCTCTGCATGAAAATGTCAGCAAACACTGCATTGCCTAGTGTTGTGTTTGTGTGTGCTGAGTGTTGTGTAAAACCTGTGCGGCTTCTCCTTTTGCTTTAATATGTGTCTATGTAGCTGCAGCCGCTGTAGAGTTTATACTGTTTATACATCTATGTGTTGTTGCTTTTGCCTCTGGGATGTTTTTATTCGGCTGTGTTTTTAGTCTGCAGCGTTTTTATTCGGCTGTATCTTTACTTGGCTGTGTTTTTATTCTGCTGTTGATTCTACGAGAAGTGTCTGGCTATTTAATTCATGTGCTGTAATAATGCTTGTTGCAATTGTCAGTGTCCACTGACATCTTAGTAATTCTGAGTTTTGCTTTTTTCCTGGTTAATTTTAGGGGAAGTCAAATGAATGTGGCTGTCTTTAGCTTTTGATAATGACATTTTATTTTTTCACATTTAGAACATCATTTAGCAATATGCCTTAACTTGAAAAGATATGCACAGATAATATCACTGCATGTATGTTAATTTAAAATAACAAGCAAACAACAACAGAAAGACAAACCAAATGAGCACCTATCACATAAAGTTAACTCTAAGAAAAATAAGAACATTTTGTTTTAAATTAAGGGGGGTTGAAGGGGTTTCATATGCACAAACATTAATTTTAAAAAGATGCATTATACTGTACACACAGTCACACTGCTCGTATTGCACCATTGTTCATCTTCAGGTCACTCATAAAGTGATCTTGAGAAGGGCCTCTGGAGCGTTCCAGTGTATTGTGGTACTTACTTTTTGAATGAAGTCCTGTAGGTTGCTTGTGAGTTATTAGTGGCTGCCATACATTTTTTAAGCTGCTCATTTTTGTTTCATTTTGGCACTGAGTCTCTCCATGGGAAGTATGTGGAAGATTTCTTTATACCATTATGAATGTTACGAATGTTTTTTGTTTTTTTTTTCATTTGGCGGCTGTATATTTATAACTGATATCCAGTTGTATGCTTGGGCTGCAAAGTGCCATCTGTAGGAATGGAATTTATTTGGACATATGGGGGTCAAGTTGCGGATTGGTTGATTGGTTCCAGCGCTCTGTGTCCAGAGTGTTTCGTTTTCAGGATGTTTCCCCCCTAAGTGTACATGCTTTTCCTCTCCAGCAGCTTAAATCATGCGACTGATGACACTGACTTAGCCGTTGGCCGTTGTTGTTTTCAGAGAAAATGCATTCTTTACTGTGAACACCAGGGGTCAGTATTTGATTATAACAAAAGTTGAACCTGTTGGCAATGCAGAAAACCTTTATTTGAATATGGTGTCTTATTCCAATTATTAATTTATGTTTCATTTATCAGGAATAGTGCACCAGTTATAATGTTAACTGCACAGATAAACACTTCAGCAATACAGGTTTTGTCTTAGTGAGCCACACCACTTAGTCCAACCTCATTGGGAAAGGTAGAGTATTTACCAATGAAGTTCATAGTTTGTTAGTCCACATAAACCTGAAATGCTATAAAATATGTATTCCACTTCATGTCCAAGTCATATCAAACTCTTTCTTCTCTTTTCTTTTACTTTCTGCTCATTGCTCATTGCTGCTCATCTTGTCGTTCTGTTAAAGGATTGTGCAGTGATTACATACACTTTCAGGGTGTCAGCAGGTCCTTAAGAAGTCTTAAAATGTTCAATTATAGAAATGTTAGCCCTTAAAAGTAATTAAATCATCTTAAATTTCAATTTGTAAGGTAGTGATTTTCCAAAAAAAGGATCTAATTTAATTTATCCATCTTTTAAGACATTTTTGTCAAGAGTTGAGCTTTCCTGCTTGAAAGTCAAATGTCTGATGAGAGTCAAATGTCTTAACCCTGATTTTTCAACACTGAACCTAAAACTGTGCTTTTAATATAACTTGTGCTCCCCTTGTTGACAAAATGTATTTTAACCTTGCTCGCTATAATAGCCATATTCTTACATAAACCTTCCTTTGCACTTGAAGCTATTGGCGTTAGTTACCTTTACCTGCAATGCTGCAATGCCTTAATTAGAAAGGGATGATTTGTCAAAGAAAAAAAAGATCATTCTTAAATTTGGTGAAAAATTAGCTCCTAAAGGTCTTAAAACATACAGATTTAAGTGTCTAATACCTGTAGACACCTGGCTGTCATATATAATACTTCATTAACACTGTATGAAAAACGATGAAAACTGAGTTTTGCTGTCACTTTAAACAAAGGCTTCAGTATGTTACTTGTACTCAACAGTGCATTTAAGGACAAAGTGATTCTCATTATGTCAGTAGTCCTCAGGGTTGTACCTCATTGTGCTGTTCATTTGCAGCACTCTGTAAGTTTTGTGATTACTTGTTCCGTAAACAGTGCATAGTACACACAGTAGAGTATTAAATGAATTGGTCCTAATAAACCAACCTGTTACTCTAATTACTATCAATCTATTTCAGAGGACAGCATCACTGCATAAGAACCTATCAGCCAAATTACCTCTTACTTTAATGAATGATAGGACCAAATCCATTCACCAGTCTTATTGAGAAAGGATGTACACGTACCCACAGACACACACACACACACACACACACACACGCAGGAGAGAGATACAGGCCTAGACCGTTCATTCCCTAACAATCAATCAGGGAAATTGGCAGCCCTGTTGTGCAGTTACTCTGGGGGTCCTGATTTCACAGCCAGCCTCCGTCACTACTGCGTCAGCACTGATGAGCTCAGCGTTACCGGTAGGGAGGGAGGGGGGAGGAGTTGGCGTGCAGAGGGAGTGAGAGAGAAACCGAGGAAACAAGGAGAGAGAGAGAGAGGGAGAGGGGGAGGGAGAAGAAACGGGGTGTTGCCGCCTCTGAGACACACTCAGGCATCGCAGAGTAACAGCAGCAGGGCGAGGACAGAGCATCCCTCCATCCTTCTCTCGGGGAAAACAAGACTGCTTTTTCAATTATTGAAGCCGTACAAAAGCCTTTACATTATTTAACATAATCAAAGCCAAGACATTGTGGAGATACATTGCGCCGCATCATCAAGAGAGCGAGTTCACCGGAGAGAAGAGAGCTCAGTGTGAAAAAACAGACGGACTGTTTCAGCACCTCGGACAGCGATCATGGCTCCAATGGTGGAGGACGGCGCTCAGCTCGGTGAGTCTGACCCTTTCATTCATTAACACACATACTGAATGTGTTATTGTTGGTGGTTGTTGGTGTTATAGTGGGGGGGGGGGTTAAGCTTGAAGAAAAGTACCTAGTTATTCATTATATGACTCATCTCGAAAGTATTAACTAGGGTTATTAGTCAGTCAATACTTAAAAGATACAGATTAGCAAAAGGCTAATGTGTTTCATGTTAATTTATGCTAAGTTTTAGTCATTTTAAAACATCATTACAGCTAAGTATGTTAGAGCAGCTTATTTTATAAAACGTGAAAGTGAATGGCTTTGTCCAGTGTGTAACAACGTGTTTGGGAAGACCTCCAGCCTCCATTTTGCAGTTAGCTTAAGGGCGAAAGCTTCATTAAGGGACAGTACTTTATTTGGAGTAAGGGGGGTGGCTGGGGTGTTACATTGTTTATTTTATTTATAGATAGATAGATAGATAGATAGATAGATAGATAGATAGATAGATAGATAGATAGATAGATAGATAGATAGAGAGGAATTTCACATTTTTTGTCTGTCATAAATGGTGTGATTTTTGAGGTTTTTAAAGAAACGAAAACATGCCTTTGCCACTTGCAGGCTTTGAGGTTCTGATGATATTTAAAATAAATACAAACCGTGACCATTTTTAGGTTGAATGTCCCACCCTTACCCAAATCACAAAAACATAACTCCCTCCCCAGTGCTTAAAAGTTATTATAAGTGCCTCCCCCATTTTGCACCACCCCTCCTCTGTCATAAATAATGAACCATTGCTAAGTGTCAGGACCAATAGGGAGGTGGTGACATGGTTTACGATATGAATATGAGCAAAGTTCATTTACTATTATTAATTATCAACGGATTAAGCAGGTGTTACTATAGCACAGGTGAAGTCCAGAAAGCACCTGTTTGTTTTCTTTATTTCCTCTCGGTTCAGCAGCTCCCTCACCGCCCTCCCGTTGCCACATCCATCTGTCTGTTGTTGTTGTTGCCTTGAAAGCCACTCCACCCAGGATGTTGGGCTGAAATATTAATGACAGGCGAACGGAGAAAACAGTGTGTACAAGTGCTGTGATCTAAAATTGAAATGAGCTTACTGCCCCTCCTTATTTAAGTTAAGTTAAGGCAGTAAATGAACGGATTCTGTACCTGCAACTATCTCAGAAAAAAAACTTAACACCATAGAAATTATACTGATAGTTATATTTTAATTGTATATGCACTGGACATTAATGCACAGGCAAAGGGACTATACTTAAGCTGATATGTGACTTTGTTGTTATTAGTTTTTTTATATTAATATTAAATATGCTTATGGGGCCAATGCAACAAGCAGAAAAGCACAGGAATAGACAACAACAAAACAAACAAACAAAAAAAAAAACCCTGCTAATTTATTAAGCAAAATGCAAACCTTTGCGGAAACTAAATCGTTAAAGGGCAATCGGAAATTCTACGACAATTACTGTTTTCTACAGCGATTTTAAAAGAAAACCTGCCTTTTAAAGACACAGGCAGCATTCTAAAGCAGTACGTCCCTTCCCTAAGCCAAAATAAAAAACACAACGTCCTTACCAGTGATTAAAAAAATAATTGACATATCTTTTCATCTGTGCAAATCGATTTCATGTGTTTAGGATAATCAAATGTAGGAAAATACATATTGACATATATATATATTTCTGTGTATTAACATGACGTTTTCAACATCAGAATCACCCAGGCAATGATCAAACATCTGATTATCCAAAACACATGAAATCGATTTGCACAGATGAAAAGATACATGAGTGATTAATCCTGGTGCCCCCTCCTCTCTCTGTTGCTCTTTGTATGAGTGTTAACCTGAGTGCTTTTCCACTGGGCCGCCCTTTTTAACTGCAGGGAATGATGCACGTTTTCCTCCATTGAAATAATTAACTCTGACTGCATGAGAAGGCAGCATGGTTGCTGTTGAGTCACAGTTCAGAGCCACGAAACAAAGAACTCAAACATGAGTGGCAAATATGTCAGTAATTTGTCTCCATAGAAACATTTTAGTGATACTATAGGAGACCAAAGTACCATTTAAAAGGGATTGGGTCCTTAAAGTGCTGCTGTATTAGGAATATAAATTAATACAACAAAGGTAATATCGCATATTTTTGGCCTGGTTGTCAGTCAAAAAATGTTGTATATTTTTCTGACTTGTCAAAAAAAGGCATTTCTTTCTGCATTTGTTGCGAAGTTTCTGTTATTTTTCTGTTCCGCTTCTGGATTCAGCCATTTTTATAAACTTGCCATCAAAAAAATCAAACAGTCACATAATGACGTTATGTGGTTTTTCCGGCACTTCATTACTTACACCAGCTGTTTCCTGTTGATTTGGCGTAGCCAGTTTGGAATATGAACCCAGTACTGATGGTACTTCATGAGGGTCGAACAGATTGTGTTGTTTTTATCTTCCTCTGAGTCAAGATAGCAGCCTGCGTCAGACTTGCACACAAAATGGATTCTGTTGCAATAATTCAACAATGAAATCTGTCGAGGTGTTTTACTGTTGCTTGTTTCATCATTTTTGTTGGGGCGTGTGGTCAGACAATTTTAACGAGTTATTTCGTCTTCCCTCCACACTCTTTCCTCCTCCATAGTGGCAGTGCCAGTAGGTGTTGCAGTGGTGAGTGTCTTCGGCCTTGTCTTCACTGCATCAGCCTTTGCATGGATCTGCTGCCAGCGTAAAAACACCAAATCCCAGAAGACACCTCCCTACAAGTTTGTGCACATGCTCAAAGGGGTCGACATTTACCCAGAGAGCCTCAGCGGCAAGAAGAAGTTTGCTGCACCTGCCACCACGGCAGCTAACGACACCAGTAAAACTGATGTTAACGGAAACTGCCACACTGTGTCGCCAATGAGTCCGTCTGGCACCAGTAAATTGGCATCAAGCCCAAATGGGTCCAGACCGGCAATGCATCTGGATCTGGAGAAACGGGATCTGAATGGCAACTTCACCACTAAACCGTTTCATCACCACCACCAGAAGGTGCGCAGCTCCCCGGACCTGGAGCTGCCTTCTCCCCATGCAGGGTTCACCCAACCTGGGGTGATGGACCGCCGTGACCTCCCTTCACCATGCAGCACCCTCTCCAGCCAGGCGCCCACCCCAGCTGTGGACAAGCCCCAGGGAGAGGAGAGAGAGGGTGGGCTAGGAACCCTCCACTTCTCCCTGGAGTACCAGCCAGAGAGGAAGGCGTTCATCGTCCATATCAAGGTATGTGTTTAGATTTATGTGTCTACAATCTTTTTTTTTTTTTTTAATAGAAATTTGAATTGATTTATTTTGATTTTCCAATCCAGGAAGCCCATGGCCTGACACCAACTGACGAGCAGTCACTGACCTCCGACCCTTACATTAAGCTGACCCTGCTCCCGGAGAAAAAGCACAGAGTGAAAACCAGAGTCCTGAGGAAGACTCTGGACCCCGCCTTTGATGAAACCTTCAGCTTCTATGGGATCCCACTGGCCCGAGTGTCAGAGCTGGCCCTTCACTTCATGGTGCTGAGCTTTGATAGGTTCTCACGCGATGAGGTCATCGGAGAGACCCTTGTACCCTTGTCTGGGATCGACTTAACGGAGGGGCGAGTCCTGATGAGCCGAGAGATCATCAAAAAGAATGTCAAGGTAGGATCTGGAAAAATTTGGATGATTGAACACTTTTTTTGTCATGAGTTAAACGTTTTTTTCCACTGGCATTAGATGTATAACACATGCAGTGAGATTATTGTAAAGCATGCAACATTTTTATTTTATATAACAGTCAAATTGACCACAAAACCACTTGAAATTGCAGAATGGCTCCAATAATGACTCAGCATTTCTCTCATTATAACCAAAATGTGCTAAAGTGCTTCCACCATTACACTATTAATCAACGCATAAATCAGCACATTATCATCCTAAAAAACATTTACTTACTAAACTATAATAGACATGTAAATTATGGAGCTTTCTGTAACTTACCTAAATGACATGCATCACATTATGGCTCTTAAAACCACACCTTTTTATACTGCTTTCAGTTTACTCTAATGGCATAATCTGCACCTTGAACCAAAGCTTTTAATTTTGAATTTCAATAATACATTTTGCAAATGCATTAAAGAAATTCCCTTCATAGCTTCTGTCACTAGTTAGTTTAGAAAAATGTTAAATGAAGCCAGTAGAGAAAGCGGATAGGGAGTGTATCCTTGTGTGGGCAGTAGACGAGAGCTGTTGCACCATTATGGATTTGAAAGCTGATACTAAGGTCTGCTGTTCTTGGATTGACTGCTGTGAGTCCAGATGCATGAAAGCTTTCACAGTTTCTTTTTTTTTTATTGTCTTACCATTTTTTGCTCCATTTTATTATCCTCTTTTACTGAATTTCCCAATTTCACACAGTGCTGATTATTCTAAAATAGTTAATCTCTGTGGTCAATGCATTTAACAGCTGAATTATATACATGGCATATTTCCTCTCAAATAACCTGCCACTTAGCAAACAATGCTTCAGTCACTGAATAATCCATTATACAAATTATTGAGGTTAACCATTTAAAACCTGGATCAACATCTTGTTTTGCGGTCACCTTTCATTATCTATTTAACCCTTTGCAACTTGAGCGAGTTGGTTTGATTTTTTTTTTTTCTTTTTTGAAAAAAAAGGGGAAAGACATTTTTTTGGGGGCCATGTTTAGGTAAAGTGCCTTCTCCTCATGTTTTTGAAAAAAAAAATCAAACCATTTTCCTCATGATTCACAGAATTCATTTTGTGAAGATCTTTATATCAAGAAAATAAAAGGAATGGCCAAATTAAAAGGGAATCAGATAGACATTTTTCATTTTCCAATGGTGTATTGAATAGATTGGAGTGATACCCACACCATTATGGATCTATGGGCTGGTGGTCAATTGACTTCTGCACCAGACAGGCTTTTCCTGGTAACTGTGAGGACCGCAAATGTACTTTAGCTTATTTCCAGTAGGATGTTACTCCTTTTTAGAGGAGTGTCATGTACTGTGGTATCCGGTCCGCTTTCTGAGATGTGGGCTGTAGTATTGTTAGAACCACGAGTATATTCTGTATATTTCCTGGGAATGCATTGGAATAAACTTGAATTAGTGACATTACATTCAGAGTACTGGTGAATTCGAACAATAGATTGTAAGATGATATCTCTATCTGTATCACGGGTCTGTGGTCTTGTATACAGCAGCACTCTTTAGATTTGTAGGTGGAATCTGAGATGATATCAATGTAATGATAGAATTGTGGGCTCAGATTGTACTCTGCAGAGCTGTAATGGACGCACTGTGCCTACCAGGTCGGAGAGGATATGTTCGCACACATTTGTACCTTCTCAGGAGGATTGTGAGCTATCTGTAATATCGTTAAAGATCCCTGATACGATATAGCACTCCAAAGAAGTGCTGGGATATGCGACTCAGATTCGGAGAAATATAAAAGGTTTGTTCCTCCCTCGGCAGAGCCCCCTCTGTATTTTTATCATCAAGAGGATAGTATTTCTCTAACTATATTCTGCTGGCTCTCTCCACGCTGAGTATAACCTTTTTTTTTTTCAATTCCATTTCTCATTTGGGTCCCAGGAGAGACAACTCTCATAAAGCTGTAGGGAGGAGTCGGCTGTGTCTGAACACTTTTTAGTTCAATCAATAGAAAATTAGTTTTAGATTACGTGATATTGCTTAGCAATGGGATTTTTTGTGGGTCTTTTTGGCAGGTGAAAAGAGAAAAAATGCTCGGCCTCATTAACTGTAGTTATTTACTGTGTATAAGCTGTCTTTTCTTTAAATGAATGAACATATTGGCACTTTTTCGCCTGCAATAAAAAGAGAACCACTTCATGTGCAAATAAAAGTGCAAACAACCCTTTTTGATGGTGACAAAAAGGCTTTACAGAGTAGAAAGAAATAGCCCCCAGTATAAATATCAGCAATAAGACTTTTTAAAGGATCTTTGGCTGAATTCTTAAAATGAGCCGTCTGCATTGTTTTCTCTCGTTAGAGGCAGCCCTTTGCCAACAGGGTGGTGGCTCTCTTTGTCTGCATGGCACAGATTATGTCTCACTGCTTTGTGAGGTGTGTGCATGTGTGAGCAGACACAACCTAAGGGAATCGATACAGCATGTCGCAAGCAGCATAGCCATCGCCCTGTTTCCACCCTTGAGAACGACAAAAATATAACAATAAGAGTAGTGAATTTTTTGCGTGTAGTAGCTTGTTCTTTCATCTATAATAGATCTACAACGTCTCAAGAGGAATTGTATAGAAATGTGTATTTTCAAAGTTGTCTCTGTGCTACTTCTCATTGCCATAGAAACCATGAGCTGAAGGCTTGACATCCCGTTAGGTGTGATCACAGCATCCGAGGTGTCAGCTCTCTTGGGTGTGGACACAGACGTGGATGTGTATCGCAGATCAGGGAGCTTCTCCATCACACATTTGTGCTGGTTAAGATAAGAGAACACGCTGCATAAGCAGGTGGTGAATATTGAGTTGACAGCCATTTAATTAACAGCGCTGACACCATTTGCAAAACAAGCAACTGTAGGTTCTACCACAGGATTGTTGAGAGTGGTGAATAAATTATTAGTTGTTAATGTATAGAGTTTATAATTTCTTGCCAAGTTGCTCATTGCCATTTTCAAGTTTCAAAGGTTTAAATGCACACGAAAGGCCCCTGAATGCAGTACTAGAAAAGTGATGTCATTCCAGGTTTCAAAGGGTTAGTGTATTAACAAAAATATATTACAACAGATGTTTTAGTTACATACAACCACTTTGGAAATAAACAGGGTCATAATAAGTGGGCGGTTCAGTTTAATAGTGAGGAGAAAACATATTTTGTTTTTTTGTTTTTTTTAGTCTGCTGCCTTGAATACACTTTGATGCCAGTTCATGTCTTGTTCAGAAGCAGCTAAACATGTTAGAAATTATTTTCTTCTCAGTCCCCTTTCACACCTGCCATCTCTTTTTGCATCACCTTTTTTAAAAAAAAAAACAAAAAAAAACCCAGCAATACTCTGTATCCCACCACCTGCCACCCATTCACCCGTCCTCTGTCTCTCCACAGAAGTCCTCAGGCCGAGGCGAGTTACTGCTTTCCCTGTGTTACCAGTCCACCACCAACACTCTGACTGTGGTCGTCCTCAAAGCTCGCCACCTGCCCAAGACTGAAAACAATGGACCAACAGGTAAATGAACGTTAAGCTGAACCTTTCAAAATGCAATCCGTAGGATCACTGCTTCAGCCGACAGACACAAATGCATGAGTGCATGAACTTTCTCCACATAAACAGATGCCTTAATTTTCCTCTTCCTGCCAAGCAGCCCAGACTACTTTGGATGCTGTGATAGTTGCCATAATGACACCGCCACCGCACTCAAGTAATCTGATCAGGATGTGATAGAGAGCACTTTAGTGACAAGCACATGCGCGCTCACATACACATACACACACACAGAGTGTTTACACAGGCAGCCTCTTTTGTCCTCATCACCAACATCCATCATTTCCGCTCTATTGATTGCCGTATTGATCCAGCTTTGGAGTAATATGGCTCTCTGCTACCACCGCAGGGATGGATATTCACCATGCCTTTTTTTGCATCTGTCCTTACTTTTTTTATTTGCTCTCTTCATTCTTCTCTAGATCCATATGTCAAGGTTAACATGTACCATGGGAAGAAGCGCGTGTGCAAGAAGAAGACCCATGTGAAGAAGTGCTCCCCCAACCCAGTGTTCAACGAGCTGTTTGTCTTTGATCTGCCCTCCGACGAGGGCCTGAGAGACACCAGCGTGGAGCTGCTACTGATGGACTCAGACACGGGCAACTCACGCTGCCCCAACACCGTCCTCGGGCGCCTGGTGCTTGGCACATCTGCAGCGGGCACGCCCGGCGAGCACTGGAGGGAGATCTGCGACCACCCGCGTCGCCAGATTGCCAAGTGGCACGGTTTGTCAGAGGATTAGAACGCCGGGGTGTTGGTGGATTCTGTCATCCATATCCGATTTGGTACAACCACAACACGGATGGAATGAGGGAGGGCGGGATTTAACATCCTGCTAGCCAGGACCCGTTGGACTTTCAGTGTGGGAAACAAGTGGGAGGGGACTTTGATGTTGTGGGGAGGGTCATTAGAAGTGATGTCATCATTTAATCAATCATTCAATCACTTATCTTTGAAGTTATTGGGGTTCAGTGGGAAGGGTGGGGCATGACAAAGGGAACCCCATAGCTTTAAACGATCCCAAAGACTGTCACCGAAAATCACCTGGTAACATGCAACATCATCTCCATGGCAACAGCCAATTGTCACTGTAACCGTGTGCAGTGCAGAATGTCTTAAATGTCGCTATTACTCCTCTTCTTTTCTTCCTCTGCTCCTCCTTCTTCTTCTTCTTTCTTCAGCTCTTCCTCTTATAAATAGTAACCGAGCCCATCGTATGAAAACCATAATGAACCACATCTGAAATGCTGTAAAAAATGTGGATTATTAAAGTTTATTTTATAACGACAATGTTTTCTTCATAAAGATGTAGACCGTTTTTATTTATGTTCTTGTTTTGTACTCTTATGGTTGATTTGTTGAACATGTTTTGTAAGTATAAGTGGTATTTCATATATTATTAAGTACAAGAAGGCCTAAATTAGGTGGTTTGAGAAAAGACTGGAACAGACTGAGTGCACTGGGGACAGTTAACTGTGGATGCAATTATGTGTGTGTGCGTGTTTCGATATGAGAGTGCTTGTGCTAAGCGACTGTGTGTGTGTGTGTGTGTGTGTGTGTGTGGGTGTGGGTTTGTCTTAGCTCTGAAAAGACTTGAGCCACATAATGTTTACTGTAGGTGTTTGTCCCCCTTACTGTGAGCACAAAGACAGCTGAAATGTAAATGTATGTACCTTACTATAAAATATGGCAAGTTCTGAGAAAAAATGAGTTTGAAGTATTTCTTTAAGGAGTATGTGAAGTTAATTGTGTGTGTGTGTTCTTGCACTTAATACATCGTGAGGTCAGAAACATTTTCTAAAACAAAGTGAGGACATTTAGGCTGGTCCTCACTTCTTTAAATCCTACCTGAAGGGCAAAAAAATGGCCTGAAAGGGATATTTTTTTCAACCAGCTTTGTATCAAAACAATGTGGGTCGTATGTGTAGATGAACTGTGGTAGGCCTCCCTCAGTCTAACCGTGCCTAGGCTTTACTTCCGCATTTTTGTATCATCTGTGATTGAAAGACACAACTCAAAGAGTTTACAGCTGATCGAGAGACACACCTGCTCTTCTCTCTCTCTTTCTCTCTCAAACTCTGACCAAAATCATATCAATTATGTTACTGCACTACATATTTCTCACCTAAAATGTTTTCACAAACATATTTTATCACCATGTTTTGATGGTGACAGTTAGTAAACAGAAAGTGGGCACCGTTCTGCTTTCTGCACAGTTAAATCTGAGGCCAAAAAAGAGTCTAAGCAGCTCTGATCAAGATTCTGTTAATTATTTGCATATTTCTCTCCTAAAGTGTTGTCAGAAACATGTTTCAGCTTACGGTTAACACAAGATCAGGCTGGCCGCCATTGTGTCAGACGAACCAGTCCACATTCAATCACCAGCCAGTGGGAAATCAGCTTTCTGATAGTTGTAGGTTTTCTACCTTTTGAGCAAAAGTGTTCTTTTTCTCTTTTTCTGGTCCTATAGCACCAATATGAAAAGTACTTGTCTGAGACAGCCTAGTTTTATGTGAGGTCCTTTATATCAAATACTTCTTGAAGGTTCAGGTTAGAATGTGGTTTGGCTTAGGGTTGGGGTTCGGCATTTAGTTGTGATGGTTAAAGTTTGGGTAAGGGTCCAGGAAATGCATCATGTAAATGAGTGTCCTCTCAAAGATAGGAGTACGGGAATGTGTGTGCGTTTGGAAGTACATTATTACCACTCAAAGCATTTTAGCTCTTTTAGGATTAATGGAATAAGTTAAGGTTAAGCTCAGATTTTATTTTAATATCGTCACATCCACTAGCTTGATTTCACAGGAAATCACTCATAAGATCTTGGCTAAAAGCCTCTTTTAATATGATAACACCACAGCACATAGTCTGTGCGTGGACGTGTGTGCGTGGTCACCTCCACCACCCTGAGGATGACATCATCGGGCCCCTTTCCAAATCTGATGATGTAATAACTGCTGAGTGGCTAAGTGCGCCAGGATGAAGTCATCATGTCTGAATTTAATATCAGCTAAGTGGTTTGGTGAGGGAGGACAGCTGGCTCAGCATGCCCCTCCCTTTTCTTTGTGCCTTTCTTTTCTGAAAATACGTCTAAATCTAAGAAATGCATCTTTATGACCCCGCTCTGTATCCTGCCTCTGTCCCCCATCTCTCTGCCAGTCTCTAGTCTTACACCGAGTTGCATCATGTGCTTGCTGGTGAAGCATCTGTAGAAGCAGGATGCTCTGTCGCTCTGCTCTCCCTCAGTGGTTCTGACCTGGGAGGTCGCTCTCTGAGACTGCTTTCTTTTTAAAACCTCTGCTGTCATCTTTGAAGCAATAAAATAGACCTGTGCAACGTGCACCACTGCTACCATCCCATTACCCCACTCCTCTACCTTACCAATTATGACAGAGCCGTTTAGCTGATGCTCAAATGGGAAGACTTTTTGTCCTGAACAATGTTTTGTTCAAGGACATTTTGACAACTTTGTCAATAGTTGCAATCTGCAGAAAGTGACTTTTGTAGAGATAAAACCAGAAGCCGTGATTTTCCTAATGAAACAGCCAAACCCCTAAAATCCAGTCCATGGGCAGATTATGAGACAATGGGCCCCAGGACACAGATATTCAAAGGGCCAAGTGACCTCTCCTACATAGCATGAAGACACACAGACTTCATGTGGTGATTTTGTGTCACCTCGTGGTTGTTCTGTGTCTTTTTGTAGTCGGTTGAGATATTGGAGGTAATTTTGTATCTCTTTGAGGTATTTCTTTTTCTCTTTTAGGTAACTTTGTGTCTTTTTGGTCATTTTGTGTCCCTTTGTAGTCATTGCACGCCTCCTTGTGGCTGTTTTGTGTCCTTTTTGCTTCTTAATTGTCATTTTCCATCTCCTTGTAGTTGTTTTTGTGTCTTTTTGTAGCCATATCGCTTTCTTTGAGGTCATTTTGTCTTTTTGGTCATTTTGTTTCTCCTTGTGGTTGATTTGTGGCTTTCGGTATTCATTTTTTGTCTCTTGACTTTTTGAGTCTCTTCCTAGTTGGTACGTGTTAATTTGAGTGACATTTTGCAAGTGCAGGCAAGGGGCCCCTGTGACACTTTGGGCCCCTGGGCTTGTGCTCTTGTGCCTGTTAAGTAATCCATCCACGATCAAATACCCCACACACTTTTTCGTCCTCTTTCTTTTTAAAATTGTTCAGACATATTGATTGATTTGTTAATTCTTCCCAACCATTTGTCCAAACAGACTTGAAAATATACTTTTATGTCTGTCTGTCTGTCCATAGCCCAAAACTATTAGTGTGTAACCTTTTTATGTTGAGAGAATTAGACAACAAAACATAAGTAAAGGATTAAATGTTGGTATGAAAAGAAGAGGTAAAAGTCTAAATCCATTTAAAAGAAAACCCACACACACACAATATATCCCATTAACGAAAGACAAAACTATAATAGTGCATCACAGATGTTTTTCAAAAGGTCTCAAGGTTTTCTTTTGATCGCAAATGTCAGTTTTATTATGCGCAAATAATACACATAATGTTTTTCGCCCATTCAGAGAAGCAAGGTCTCATTTTTCTTTGCTTTTTGTTTTTGCATTGATTTCCAAGCCAGACAGATGGTGCAAGGGCAACTGCTCCACCAACCTCCCTGAACTACTCGGCTGATAATAACAACTTCACACACAAAGCCAGACGTACAAATTCACGTCCTTCAGATTTCACAGTTATGTCGCAGCCACTCCAACTCAGACTCAAGAAAGTGAAGCTGAGGCTACTGCAGGTGGATGAACAGCTGATGTTGGCATGCTAAGTGCATCTGTGGGTGTATGTAGCGGTTAGTCCCTCAGGATCTAATCAAACAGCACCTCCTGTGATATCAGACCCTTGATCTTCTCAATACAACCTTAAGTGCTGTAGAAACACACACACATACTTGCACCCTCAGGTACAGTACATCAATAACCTGTCTAGATCCTAACATCTGTCTCAGTGAGGTCGAGTCAGTCTGATTCAGAGAGACAGGTACAGAAATCAAATCACCACCAGCAGAGTGTGTGTGTGTGTGTGTGTGTGTGTGTGTGTGTGTGTGTGTGCCTAGAATACAGAGAAGGCTGTGAGTGAGTGCATGTGTGTGTGTAGAAGAGAGAGATTTGTCCTAATTAGGGAACTTGTGGGAACCAGAAATTAGATATCTCTGTTCTTATTAATGCCTCTCATCACCAACATCCCTCTCACTCTAAAATCAGCCCGCTCTTTTTATGCTGCGACAGTCTCATGTTTTTAGTGATGAAAAGAGAGAAAGACATCACTGTTAATTACCAAAGGCTGCAACGGGCCAGATTTTTGGTGAATTACAGACTCGGCGCGGGGGCATTCAAAGAGAGAGGAAATATTATGAAATATCTAAACTGGGTCGCAGCAACTATTCCTAACATTCATTACACTCTGTGTGAAGTCTGTCTGAAATTCTTCCTAAATTATTAGTTTCAAACTGATCTATAGCTTTGATTTGCACCAATGGAGCCTTTAAATGTCTTATTTGAGTAATACTCAAATGAGTCACCAGGAAAATGTTGTCGCACAGTGGAATCAAAGGTAGTCAACAGGAAGTCAATGAAGCATTTTGAGCTATAACATAATTGTCTGAAATGTAATAAAACAAACTGACGTTCCTTGGTAAATGTAACTATGTAGAAGTATGTGTTTTGATGTTGTTAGTATGCATTTTAGAATGAGAGGGAAATAATTTGGCAAGCTGAAATGACGATTTTTTGGTTTTTATCCATAACGTTTTTGTACTTTGTGGTTTGATTTGTTTTTGTGCATTTTGTCCATTTTGCACCATTACTGGATAGCATTTTGATTATGGCTATTTTAGAAATTGCATACTAACATACTGCATACTACATACGCAATCAATATGTACTGTATATTGATACATATTAGGTGACTGATGTATACTTAAGCAATACTGCATCAATTCCCTGCATCACTTGACTGGACTGATCATGACTTAATCAGTCTGTGTTACTATTGAACAACAATTCTTTATCACAAATTGAAATCAATTTTTCTGTATAACTTTAATGACTGAAATTGAGATTATTATATATTTTGATGTTTAATATATAATCACAATCACATCACATTTTTTCTTCTTAAAGGGATACTACATCTAATTTCAAAATCCGTACATGTTACTCCTGGTCTGAAACAGTCCAAAAATGTTGGTAAACATGAACAACTGATTTCAAAATCCAAAGTGCTAAATTCAAATTTGTGATGTCATCAATTACAAAACTTGGAGCTGCTCCGTGGATGATGAGGGAAAGATTTTATAGAAATAGGCATATTATGAGACAACAGACCATTGAAGCAAGACACACAGACTCTGTGGTTTAATGCCTCTGTGGTAATTTTGTTTGGTAATTTTCTGTCTCTTTGTGCTAGTTTGGCTTCTCTTTGTAGTCGTTTGTCTCAAGAGGGTAATTTTGTGCATTTTTGTAGTTATTTTGTGTGTCTTTGTATTTCTTTGTGGTCATTTTGAGTCTCACTCTGGTTGGTGCGTGTTATGCAAGATACATTTTGCAGGTGAAGGTCAGGGGGGTCCCTTGACACTTTGGGCCCCAGACCTGTACCTAGTATGTCTGTTCCTTTCCTAGGCCATGGAAATAACATATTGGAATTTCTACTTTAAGTGATGCTCTTGTACCTTAACATCACTTGGCATCATTTGTAATTATTTTATCCAAAAGTGCATTATTTTACCGTCTGACTCGCAGTTCACCGTTGCGCAGGCTGAAGAATTACAATGCATTTTCAGGTGGTTAAGTATGTTCATTTACGCCTCATGTTCAGAAATTCTTTCTAATTTAGTGTAAGGCTGCCTTCTTCCAACCTTAACTTCATAAGTTGAGTCACTTAAGGGCAGTGAGGAAAGAAAGCACAGGGACAACTTTTCAGTTTATCCGTCATTTTTAATGTCTTCTTCATGAAATGGACAACAACTCAACTCAACTGAACACAAGAAGTATCTCTCACCACCTTAACAGTCCTTGCCATTAAAGGGAAGGTGCACCACATTATGAAGGCCTAGTTCCTTATTTTAATTTAAAGTAGGAGCATCATAAAAAATGAAATGCATGGTTTTACTATAGATGAAATTAACTTATTTATCTAAATAAAACAGAGTACAAAATAAGGTTATCTACTTAATTGTATAAAACTTCCCAAAAATAAATCTCATCCTACACTAGTAAACACTCTGGCATTTCTTGCATATGCAAAATCCACATACTACGCAGTTAGAACACACCACATACTCAGTTTTACATGCATTTTTCGAACAAGTGTCAGGTTAAATACGTTGACCATGATTCATAGCACCTCTTTTATGGCTCCTGGTCTCTGAAATATAAAATAGATTGTGAGCCAGACCTAAAGATGAAAGTGCTAAGTATGCGCGATGGTCCTCTGGAGCACTCGTACAGAAGATCAATCTGCAGAGGGAAGTGATGGAATGAGAGAAAGTTTTCAAAGTGAGGCTGCAGGAGTGGAGGAGAGAGGTGAGACAGATGGCCTGAAGGGAATTGAAGGAGGTGTGGAGAGGGATGACATGACGCCGCGTTGAGTTATTAAGTTGAGGCAAAGGGGACTGAGATGAGAAAGATGAGCAGGGGGAAAGTTAGTAGGGGACACAGTGAGATGAGCTGGTGAATAGTTGATGTGTGTGGGTTTGCAGGAAGTCGTCTGGGTCGTTGATGTGGGGGTCTTTTGCCGATAATGAAATGACAGTGACGGAAATGCAGTGACGAGACTGAATGACTGACAGCTTAACCTAATGACAGTTTGGCATGAAGGTGAAGGACGGAAAAAGCGCTGTTCAGCATTATGTCCTTGGGTCTTCAAAAGATAAACTTAAAAATAACTGACAGTGATGACGCAAGAACATATAGGGTTAAAAGTCGCCATAAATGAGTCACACTTTCAGCTCCATTTCACAATAGACTATACGCACTTAGAATTGATTAAATGTTCATCTTAACATAGATGTTAGATTAAAAAAAAATAGGAAATTCAGTCTTTATTTTAATTAATCTTTAGAATCAACAATTTATTCTATCATCTTGATTGTAAAAAAAAAATTATTATATCTTTTGTCGATCTCCAATCTGAAAAGTGTCTTACATTTTCTCACCAAAGCACCTTATGCAGAATATAATGTAAATCATGGTTTGTTCTTGTAAGTATAGTATTTTTCAGATATCAGATCCTTTATTTCATGCAACACTTCCCTTCGAGGCTGCTCTATTGGAACAACAGCCGATGAGAAACAAAAGGCAAGACAAATGCTGTAGAGAAGGGACGTCTTTATATAACCTGTTATCAGTGTTGTATCTCTACCTGAGGCACAGCGTACCGATGCACAGAGTGAGAGAGAGGACAAAGCAAAGAAAGTGAAGGAGAGAGCAAGCGAGATAAGGCGGGAGAGTGGTGAAAAAAACTTCCAAAGCGCCAGTGAATTATTAATGGAGAAAACATCCTTACATAAGACTGCATATTAGAAAGTGTTTGCTGGTTCCAAATGATCACTGCACACACATTAGCCCAATCTCTTCAATTACGTTCATATACAAATAATTTGAAATAGCAAATACGTTGGAGGGAAACGTAATGCTGAATGAATTAAGTTTTCTATTAACCCTTAAAAACCTAGATCAACGTCACTTTTTCTTCAGATGTCTTTATCAAGTATTTTAACCTTTTAACCCTGAGTTTAAATTGGTTTTTATTTCATTTGTTTTTGGCGAAAATATGAAACTTTGCAACACACAATTCACTTGTTGGGACAACAGTATAAATTTATCTGCATATATTCAAACTGTCACCCTAAAGGAGCTGTACGTGACATTCAGAGTATATTTATGATCCAAAGTCTGAGCTGGGATCGTCTGCACTAAGCCATGATAATTATAATAATATATGCTTAAGATGTACAGAACTCAACTTGCACACTGCTGTAAGTATGCTTATATTTGAATATACTGTATTTCAAATGCAGCTTCAATAAGAATGTTCTCTGCCCTCACAATTTGCCTTTACTCCTCTTCCCTGAAATGATTACTTAACATCTACGGAGTCTAATCGCCAAAGTCTTCTCTGTTGTTAAACTCAATTCAGTCCAAATGATTACTCCCTATTGAAATAACTACAGCAGATAATAAAGATTTGGTAATAGTAGATTTAACCCACTCTGAGTCACAGTCATTATTGTTTTGTCCTTGAGAGTCATTTCTAATCTGTCAGCATGCTCCTCTTTAAAACCGTCTGTCTGTCTGTGTGCAGACAGCTGTCCCCAGTGCACCGTGGGATAGAGGGGATGAGTCATTGTGGAAATGACCTTCACACAGACAGACAATTAAAACAAGTTTTACTGAGACCTTTACATTTGGCACACACACACACACACACACGCACACACACATACACACACACACGCACACACACACACACACGGGGGAGCATTCTGCACATACTGCCTGTTTACCTTGACACATACATGCACATATATTACAGTTGTAGTGCATGTCTAAAGCAACCCTGATCATCGACCCTAAAGTGACGATAGCAATAACCATCTGCTGCGATCCTTATTCTCACAACAACACACATAAACACACTAATGACCTCATTTAATGGGAACTGAAGGCTGCCCATTAGTCAGGTTGTGAGAGCGCAGAGAAATAGATTAGTTTGGGGGCTGAAAGCATTCGAGGGGGGAAAAGGCTGTCATTGGTTAATGAGAGTAAACAACAGCTTCTGGGGAGTTTGCTGCTTAAGAGACGAAACCATGTGACTAACAGAATGCCACAATTCATTAAAAATGTTAGTTTTGGACTGTTCTGTAACTATTTTTTCATTTATTTCGCAACATTTAATTAGTCAATGTGATGAGTGCCAAATGAAGGTGCTTCATTTGAATATTCTGTTAATCTGGGGTAGGCAGGCCTGAATTTTTGGAAGCCAGAAAGTCTGCAGGCTTTCACAACAGAAGGGAGTCTTCCTGATTAACAGCTCTGCAAGGAGAAGCTAATCAGCTGCTTTTGTGTTTGGTTGAAATGAAAATTGGTGCACATCTATACCTTTCATATGACAAATTTCTCTATCAGCCCCTTCTAGAACAGGGATTTCAAAGTCTGACACTGCGAGCCCTGCCTCAGACTATATAGGAATAACTGTGCCCCCTTGCTTTAGGCAACATCCACAATAATAAGTTTTCATTTTGAAATGCGTAACTAGCTACATTTACATCTGCAGGCATCCACACTACTCTGGCATTTTGGACCCCCTAACAGGGCAGCCTTTGAAAATGCTGGTGACCCTGTTTTAGTTTGAAAACTTGTGTTTTAGTCTGGACAGTTTAGCAGTGACAGAGACATTTAAAAAAAAAGGACGCAGACACCCATGTTCCATTCCTGATTGGGTATTATCAGTTAGGACGCGTCAAGCCAAGCCATCAAAGCTAGGTCTACATACCTTTAGTGATTTTATTCTTGTGTGGATACTCCTTTGCCATTGTCATTGTCACCATTGCTCTAATATATTGTCATATATATCAGCCCACTCCAGGATGTTGCAATGGCAACAATTGCTACAATTCCAGCCAATCCCTGTGAATTCTGCACAACCTTGCAATTAAATCGAATCACCACAATTTAACCCCAAATTTTACTATTTTAAAAGGGTAGAATATAATTTAATTGTAGAGCTGCACACAGTGTATTGATCCACTCTGTGCCTCTTGCCCTGCTTTTTCTATGTTTACCAGACTACTGCTGCAGGAGTGTGGCTCCCACCTTGGACAGAGTTTAACATACAGTGACTGGACTAACTGTTAGCATTGCATGGCTAATATTGCCTAATGGTTATTATTGCGTTTAACTTCAGAGTTGAGCCGTTTCGGTGTCAATGTGAGGTTGTTCAAATGTTAGCTGCTGTGGCTGTGTTAGCTTTTGCCAAATGGGCAGAAAGATCAGGAGAGCAGCTCACTGAGACTGTCCTTCAGTGCTGCTCAGCGATCAGTTGTTGCTGCCCTCTATCACGACCATCACAAATAGAGTCTAATTCTGTCAGAAACACTGAATGCTCATAAAAATAGGCTCTGAATCCAGGACAGTGTTGCAACAATGTAAAATGTTCCCTTGCCCCTGCAGTTTTATTTCATAGTTTATTTTCTCTTTTAGACGTAACACATATTCAACAAAGTACAACAAAAAAACAAAACAACAAAGACAAAAAAACTGTACATGACATAGAAAATAACACGAGGTTGGGGGATTGGGGGGGGCAACATACATCATCATCTTTGTATACGTGCCTTTTCAACTGGGAGCAGGCTACCATTTTATAAGTTTACAGAGTCCCAGTAGTCTTCAAGGCCCTTATCAAAGTCTTGTAACAGGCTGGCTGCCCGTTCCATGTTAAGTCAGTCCAGGTATTCCTCCAGCCATGAATCCCGAGAGAAGCAGGCTGTTTTATGCTCCCTCCAGTTTAGAGGATTAGTCTTTTAGTAGATAAGCAACCCAACGTCCGTAGGCGGTTGACGGTGACTCCAACATTATAGTCTGGATTCAAGCCCAGCTAACATGCATTGGGACACACTGGGAAGTTAACACTGAAAATCTTTGACATGAGAGATATGACTGAACCTCTGTTGCCACAGTTGTACCAACATAAATCTTGATGAAACTTAGATAACTTTTTTTATTACTTGGATTTTTTTTTTTATTGTCATCATATTTCATGTATCTTACTCATTACGGAGCTCATGTATCAAGAATTACTTGAGTAGATGTGTCACCCAGTGGTACGTCAGAACCACATACAACCTATAGTTAATGATTAATAAGAGTTGACAACTACAAGTTATCAAGTAATCGCAGTCTTGAGGTTGCAGAAAAATATCTCAGATCTCATCCTACATCCAAAATTCTGCCTGCTATTTTATAACTTTCATAAACTCTTCCCTGTCATAGTTCCAACCACCTTGGACAGCAACAGACTCTTATTCTTAGACTCTTAGACTCTTACTCTTTTCCCATGTAAGAATAACTTAACCCTCTTGGATAACCTAACAGGAGTAATATATTCTCTGCACAGAATCTTATACTGTGTAATCCAAATGTCACTTTCACTCTTTCACACTCAACTCTGTCTGTTTACATCTGCTCATGCATGCTCAGTGTGCAGGACTAATAATGTAATAGGCATTTCTAGGCATGTTGGTATGGATGGAGGTTATTTCTAACACGGTGTTAAAATGCTTATGTTTGTGAAAATTGATCAAAACTGTAGTAGTGTGGCCTTAAAAAAGAAGTAAAGGGTGCGTAGTGCTGCATGCTGCATCTGACAGACATACTGTGTATTTGGACATACTAATAATGTTGTTTTAGAGTCAGTGAGTTAGCTGTGGGCTACAACTGGAGCCCTGTTTTAAAGAACCTTAATTGCCTCCATGAGCTTTGTGTCACAGCCACTGCTGCAGCTGCAGTGCTGACCGTGTTGGTGACTTGACCAAATCAGCAGGCCAAACTAGAGTGAAGAGGACCGTGTCTTTGCCTCTCTTTCATGAAACCCCCTTGGGGATGTATGCCTCATATGATGAAAGCCTCTAGTCTATGGCATATGGTAAATGGTGTTCATTCGAAAACATAGAAAATGAGAAAAAAAGTACAAAAAATTACCTGAAAAAATGAATTGCCTGAAAGAATATGTTTAAAAAACTGAAAAATAAAAAAGCAAGAAAAAGAAAGCTAAAAAACCAAACAAACAAGAACATGACTTGGAAGAAACTACTTTAAAAGATTCTAATAATTTGTTACTTAACTTTAAATCTGTAATCGTGATAATTATTTATATAGTTTTTAGTTCTTGCAATCTGTGGAGCATATTTTACCAAGATATACTTATTGTCCTTTTCCATGTTTCTGAAAGAAATTGCACCCATTTGGTCAGGGGTCAAAGGTTTGAAATAATATTGATGAAAGGCGTCTGAAAGCAGTGCAAAAAAAATGTGATGTTACTCTGGGTTTTCAAAGGGTTAAAAGCAGCAAAAAATAGAAAATTTGGTTATACAACAACATGGGTTTGTTTGTAGAGGTTATTAATGAGTTGCAACTGCCACTCCTTCTAGCTAATCAAGACACCACCTCTGGGAATTCAGCCAATGAAGGATCAAGTCAAGGATCCATGTGGGTTGCCATAGCAACGGCATGAAGGCCACAGGTGCCCATCCTTGAGAGAGGCGAGATAGACAACAAGATCCTTTTGAGTTTAGGAGATAGATCCCAGAAAAGGCGACAGCCACCTGGGGCTTGGAGCGTGTGTGTGTTTTTCAGGCACACGTGGACATACAAAAGGTTTAAAACAGGTTCGCTGATCTCTTGGCTTGACATTACCTTTGCTGTCATGGCAACAGAGTGCTGTAGTGGTTCTGAGGTAGGAGAGTGGTGGAGAGCAGGAGAGGCAGAGAGAGAGGATAACAAACGGAGGATGGTAAGTCGGAGGAAAGGGAGGAGGAATGTCGGGCAGGAGGCAGGAGATTGATGGAGCAGGGAAACAAGTGGGAAGGAGGGACTGAGGGGGTGGATAGCTGAGCGGTCTCGCTCTGTCAGCCGGGCGAGGAGGCAGAAGAAATGGAAAGGAGGAAGCGTGAGATAATCTGCATGAAAAGAAAACGCTGGCACGACTGCACTGATAAGTTTTTGCTTTCACTGACAATTCCAAGCTCTGAAGATCTGCCCCTACTTTTTAAAATACAATATTTTTGTTGAGGTTTAAAAGAAATTAATAATATACATCAATTTGATGGAAACTGAACGAGAGGGAACAGGAGTGGAGGGACAAAACCACACAATAGTCTTATATGACAGTGAACAGTCTCATGGGCTCATGTCTGCGATGGTGTCTGTCTGCAGGGACTACAGCTCATGAGACACACAGAGACAGACAGACAGAAAAAAATAAAATGATTTGAACAGTCACCATGGCTTCTTTATCTGGTCTCAAAACAAAAGCTCAGATTGTGAAATGGCCTTTAAAATGTAAACATATTGATGGATTGTCCAATGGAGACGGTACATGAAGCAGTCGCAGCATGGGACAGTTTAATATATAGGCTTTATGCAGTTCCACGCTGGTCTAAATGCAGTATCAGCTCCTGAGGAATGTTTATCATGAAAATACATTTAATGGCAAAAAATTCTAGCACAAACTATTGTTACTCTCCATTAAAATATACATTAGTTCAAGCCAGGTAGTTTAATATGCTGGCTAGTTTTTCTCAGCAGCAGCATTCATCACAACTTTACCACAATACTAAAATTCTATATGCAAGTTTTAGGATTGTCTGTATTTTAGAATTATCTTTACATATGAACTGTGCAACGAAATTGGACTCATGAACACTAAATTGTTGCCATGTGAATTTATCAGGTTGCTGCAGGTGAATTTTTGCTCACCTGGTTTTGGGACTTGCTTGACCAACATATATAAAAGACAACCTGATTTTGACTGAGAAATCTGTATTACAGATTTGAGACCAATTACTCGAAAGGACTCTACTAGTTTTTCATATAACAAAATATTTTCGTACAAACCTGGCAACATCACAAACCAGCAGAGGCCGACGCACAAGTGAGCTAATGTGGAATGGACTAGTGGAAAAATAATAACAGTTAGATTCAATGACAATGTTGTCAATGACAGTAGAAAAAAGGATACAGAAATATGCGACGTTTGTCGCTCAAAAACCAGACACATCCAACTTCATCTGCAGCAACAAAAGTCACATGCAAAGATGCGTCAATGTGTCCTTTTCACTAACTTATTAGCTTATTGGCTGCTCAAATGTAAACTAGAAAGATAATATTTGACCAGATTATTGGAATTGTATATGACATAACTTGTTTGACCTGAGCAATGACTTGACTTTGTTCACTCTTAACAGAGTAACTTGGGACTAATGTGAGACTTAAGACTTGTTTGTAACTTGAACATGTGTGACTTATTCACAACTCTGGCAGTGTGTTTGTCATTTTATGTTAATTAGACCTCATCTGCAAGACTTTAGGAATCAAGCATTGGAAAACCATATAGCAAATCAAAAATAGATGACTTTATTAAGGCTTATCCAAACATGTTCTAAATTTGGCTTATATTACGATAACGTCCAAATGGTGAAGAAAAATCGTCTGAAAAATCTGTGACTGTCTAAGACTGGTCTCTTATTTCCTGTGGAAATGAGGATTCAGTCACATACACCAGTGAGTTAGTGGCAGAGTATGTTTATCTAGATTAACAACACTAGTTTGAGAGTGAAAAATAATCTCTATACTGTAGACTGCTTGCCAATGAAAGAGTTTTTTTTCTGCGATCGATTGTAGATTTCCTGATTAAAAACCTTCAATTACTGCGGCAGCTTAAGCTCTTCTTGTCCTGCAGCTTTCTTTCTTCAGCCCACCTCTCATTCAAGTATTTGCCAAGGATTTTCTGCTTCCTTAATTAGAGGAAGGAACAGAATTAACATCCTTCAGTACAAATACTTTTCATACTGCACTACATAGCTCAGTGTTAGCCTGCTGGCCCCAGACTCAAGAGTCAGACTCAGGCTGAATTATTGACTTGTTTGGTTTTGTGCTTATTTAAAAGGCAGTGCAGAGACTTTGGTGTGGTTTTATTTGAACTGTTTCTGGCCCACCTTCAGAACAGTAGTGACAGTTTCATCCAACATTAAGCCCATATGAGACACCTAATGTACTAAAAAATATACTGTTAAATCTGACAAGTTGAGTTTACTTAAATATTCTTGGAAACATATTGCCTTGATAAAATGAGGTAAATATAACTTAATTTATGTCCACTTGCCATCTAATTGTTAGTTTAGTCAAAATCTATCGGTATTGACTTAATTTTATGAAGTTGTGGCAACGTAAAAATGAACGTTCTTTCTAAGTGTTTGCAATTTTAGTAAACCAAGTCTGACTTAACTTGATCATGACAAAGAAGATTTTGCCAATGATGAAATTAGGGGATCTGCAAGTTTTTTGTGAACATGTTTCAGAAAATATAAATGTGACCGACTAATTTGCAACCAGCAGTATAAAAAAATTGCACAGTAAACTTGCTTTATTGAATTTTCTTAAAATTAGAAAGATTAATTAAACTTATCATTTTTAAGTTGCAACAACTTCAAAAAAATTAAGTCAAAGGATTTAAATTTTAAGTTAACTTAACAATTAGATATAGAGTAAACATGAATGAAGACTTATAGTTAAAGTGATATATATTATAGCTAACCAGTTTTATTTATTTTGATCAGTTTCCTAGATTTTTTTAAAGTCAAATCAACTTGTAAGATTTTACAGTGTATAACTAGCATTATGATTTGCAGATTGTAGCTTTATGTCACCTTTATGAAGGTCAAGATTTATCATGATACCCTGATTTAGATTCTCCCAGCAAGCATGTAATGATCAAAAAGCTCAACATCAGATTCAATATCCAACAGAGTAAAGATAAAGTATGTGAAGTATGTGTGTTTGGGGAAATGTGTGAATGTGGTTAGAAATAGAATCTTTAGAATCTGTTGCCATAGATGTTTGTCGGTAAGCAAAATGAAAAGCTGGATTTGTTCCTCAGATTGAATCTCTAGTCTGAAGACCCCCCTCATCATTTTTGTCGCCTTGTATTTCCGGAGACAGAGCAGAGAGAAGGTGTGGCCAGAAAGGCAGAGGAAGATCAAAAGAGCAACCGAATCAGAACACGTAGGGCTGTGTGAGCGTGTGAAATTGGTGCGCGTTTCATGTGTTTTAACAGACGTTTTACAGCCCAAGGCGGCTGATGAAGAGAGTAAAAAACTTCCTTTTGATCTCTCCCGTTCCACTCCTCCTCTCCCCCCCCCCCCCCCCTTTCCCTCCATCTCTTTTATTTATTGCTCTCATTCGACCACTCTCTCCCTGTGCAATTCTCAGAACATCCTCTCCTCTTGCTCAGCGGCAGCATCATCTTTCAAATGCAGCTCTTGTTACCAGACATCCACTCTGCTCTCTCTGCTCTCCTCACCACCATTCCCTGTGGTCAGTAGGGGCCTGCAATGGAGAGCTATCAGTCTCTCTCTCTCTCTCTCTCTCTCTCTCTCTCACACACACACACACACACACACACACACACATACTTGATCTCTGACCCTGCTCTCCTTCCCCTCTCCTGCCACGTCTCTTCAATCGATTGCTACTCACTTCTCATCCTTCCTTCTCTTGTCATCTAACTCCCTGTTTGAGTCATACACACATGCACTCACACACTCTGTTATATACAATATACTAATATGTATATAACAGGGATACTATATAATATGATATTTATTTTATTATGAGGGAATAAATCATCGAGGGGAGGACGTGCAACCCTGACGTTAGACATGACTCACTTACCAAGACACTGCACTGCATGACAATTAACAACATGGACGTACACACATACACACACATCCACACACACTCTCAGTTGTCAAAAATGACCTTAAGAGGAATAGAGAGTACGCACCACTTATGGCAATTATGAAAAATCTAATACACACACTCACACACACACACACACACACACACAGCTCCGCACATTACATTCTGCCCATGTTTAGGGCTAAGCTCAGTGTCATCCCCTGCTTAACCTTCCGTGGACTCCCTATCACTCATTGTGCGTGCGTGTGTGTCCTCAGTTGTGTTAAATCGTGAATATTTGATCGACAATTTTCCATGCAGAAAAAAAGGAATCTGCTGTTTGGTGTGCTATTCTACAGAAACATAAGCAGTGATGCTTTTTCTGCTGACAGTAATGCAGATCAAATGGTCATTTAAGATATTGAGTTGTTAATTTACCTCGTGTTTTCCATTAGTGTCTGAAATGAAATCCCATCACAGGGAATTGACATTGATTTTGATCGTTGATGCTCTTAATGGTCACTTTTATTTACAGAATGTGATGTTCTCACACCAGTGTGACTATGTCAGTGATACCAGTTTGAATAGATTATTTTTTCACAATTTTATAGTTTTTAAAGGTCCAGTGTGTAGGATTTAGGAGAATATGCTGGAAGAAGTTGAATATGATATGTGTTGTGAGTATAAATCATCTAAAAAGAAGAGTAATTGTGTCTTTGTTACCTTAGAATGAGCCATTTATATCTACAGAGGGAGCGGGTCCTCATTCGCCATGTTGCAGAGCAAAATGATATTTTCAGGATTTTGTGTTTTCATGTTTTCGCATGAGCCACCGTAGTTAGCAGCCCCCCGGGACAAGCCAAACTGCACTGGAAAAACACTAAATTTTGATGTGATATTGCATTATTTAGTGTTTGTACTGGTTTAAATCACCAGGTCCGTTTGTTTAAAAGAGGATGAGATCTCTGAAGATAATTTGGCTCCAGGTAAAAATATCCTCCATTTCTGGATCTTAAGTTATCAGAAAAAAAGTTGAGCACACAGTAGCAGATGTGGGACAAGAAGCCTGACTGCAATGTGCAGAACAGTGTTGGAGAAATACTGCCTTGTAACATGAAATGGCTTTATTGCATCTTTTTACCAGTTTTGAATATCTGATTGGTTTGGTTTGGAGAGGAGGAGACCTCTGAAGACTTTTTTGGCTCCTGATATAAACTTCCTAATGGAATCGTAACTGGGAGTTCATGCTTGGTACACAGGAGAAGTTCCAGCTGTTTGCCATCTGCAATTCTCACCGGCAGATGCCACCAAATCCTACAAACTGTTCCTTGAATTTAAAAAAAGACAAAGTTGACTATAAAATGGCATTTTCACAAAGGTTACTGTTTTAATATGTTTTAATATATAAAGATCCTTGTTTGTTCACTTATAAGATGCTAAGACTCATGTCTCTTTTTTATGTTTTGCTTTAACTGTATCCTCAAAAGAGTTCCTGTGTTTCACATGCAGCACAGTGCACAGCCATCAGAGTGATTGCTGGGAGGTCGGACACGGTGGAGGTCAGATCAGATCAGAGAACACCTCAGTTATAAAAGGCTCTTGGAGTTCACGGGTGTCGGGATCAGTGGATTAGCAGCTGAAGCGTGCTGTTGCAGTCGCTGTTGAAGGGGCTGTTTGCAAGTGGCTGTTTGTGCCGCTTCGTTTGCATAAAATTCAAAGTGAACAAGGTCGGGCACTTTAAAACTTTCAGCTCAAGCAGCTGAGGCACGAAAAAGGCAAAGATTAAACTCTTCTCTGGAGCTTAACAGTTCCGCCAATTTAGATTTTACAGTCAAATTTCTTCTCATTTTGAATGGGTGTATATTGAGTCTACAAATTGATGGTTATTTTGAGGTCCCCTAACTCCCTAACACCACTAATCCGTCCTCCTCCACTTCTTGTTCTCCACATTTAACAGAGGCAACCTGGATTTGAAGGGGTAAGCCTGGGCTGAGAACCCCAGAGACAGGCAGCTGTTGTGGGCTTAATTTTGGGTTAGTGCTAGTGTGTCTGGCACCCCGAAGGTGTTAAAAAGATAGAGATCTGCATTCTCTTACTATATTAAAATGCAATAGAATGAGCCCTCGGGATACTAGGCACATTTTCTCCACCTCGTTTCTTGACGCAGTCTCATGGTATTAAAATGCCATTTTAAATGAATTCTCAAGTTAACTTTGCATCAGATTCAGCATTGCGCTGCAGGGTTGGAGATCTGGAGTTAGACAAGCAGAGCAGGGTCTAATGATTTTCTGCACAACCTACACATTTACTGACATAGCAGGAGACACGCAGACAGCAAGCAGACAAACACAAACATACACACACGGGAAATTGATCGTTTGGGATTAGCCTGCATAATGATCCCTCGTCTTCATCTGCTGCTGTTGCTGGTTAATTGTTCAACCGCTGGAGGGAAGGGCGGAAGGTTATCGACCGTCTTGACACACGACGATGTCACTGAGTTCAATCACGTCATTCTCTGGGGAAGCAAAAGGTCGGGCCAGAGCAAGATTAAAATGTCTTATCATGGTGTTCTGAAGAAATTGTCATCGATATCTACAATTAAGCTATATCATGAGGTGGTCATGAAACAACCCAATTGCCAGAAAAATTGTGGGAATTGTATGTTTCTGTAAACCATGAACATGTTACATACATACATTGTTATGTAGCAGATATGTTAAAACTTTACATTGATACATTACATTTCAACAACACTGTGGTTAACATGTGGTTTGGTTTAGGCAAAAAAAACCAAAAAACAACACTTGGTTATGGTTAGAAAAAGTCATGTTTTGGCTTCAAATTCCTAATTTTGCGGTGCACAATCAGAACAGGAAAACAATCTGTAGCATCACTTTTATAGCACTGCACCTGCCAATGGGTTGCTACAAAGCATCCATGTTTGGAGCCTAAAAAGCAAATGGAAATACACAGACAGGTCACTACAAAATATCCAAGTTTGGAGCCTAATCGCAGAAGGAAAAACACTTACAGGTCACTACAAAACACACTCATGAGTGAAGCCTGAAAATCCGACAACACACACGTTTAGAGCCCAAAAGCAGATTGAGACAAAACAATAGGTCGCTACAAAACACACTCACAAGTGGAGAGAAAAAAACACGGACAGGTTGCTACGAAAGACGTGACTGGAGCTTTAAAAGTCGATTTAAAACACATAACAGGTTCCTACAGAACACCCACAATTTGAGCCAAAAAAGCCAATGTAAACACATCGGCAGGTCACTACAAATCACCCATGTTTGGAGCTTAAAAATGCAATGGAAACACCAACTGTCTCAAATAGTGGTCTGCAACGGACTGCAGCAAGACAGGCATCTTACCTAAGAAACAGATCACTCCACCAGTCCCTCTACATCCACATGAGAAATGTCAGCTCATATATTACGTCACTTTAGAAGAACTGATATGATGTGTATAAAATGTGCAAATGCAATATATTTCTGGTTTGCAGAAATGTATAATGCCAACATTTTCTTCTGGCCACTAGGTTGCATGAAACCGCAAGTAAACAAGTACTTATTTACCACAAGTAAATAAAATAAATGAGAGCTTGTTGCTTCTGTAACTGAGATATTTGCAGCTGAAAGAGGATATGTGGGTAGATAAGGTAATAGAAGCTGAGGTTAATCGAACGTGTAATCTAAGATTGGTAAGGGAGTAAAAAGCTTTTTATCAAGGGCATGGCAGAGCATCATTCACTGTGAAGTAATTTGATTGTACGTCTTGTTTGATGGCAGTACCTAAATTTCTACTTTGAGTGAAAATCTTGAGCGTAGCAGTTGTTCTTCATCCCATATTCCTCTAGCAAAACCTTCAGTTACAAAACTGTCTTCAGATTCCTGCAGTTATCTTCCCTTCTTTACTTCCCAAATGAGTTTCGAAGTAAAGGAGAGAAACTGTTTTCTCTGGAACATTGTACACATTTCACCTCCTAGGACTTAAATTGCTTATGAGACGCATAAACAAGTCAAAAATACAGGAAAACGTCAAGTAAAAGCCTAAATGAGAGATGTTAGTTTTCTCTCCAGCCAGGCTCCAGATTATTTATTTATTTCCATTTGGCTTTATTTTTCAGCAGCAGCTCAGAGGAAGGAAGATAAAATGCTGATCTAACATGCGGCCTTTTGGGGGAAGGCGTCTCAAACTCCCTGTCAAGCTTTCACAGAAAACTGCTGTTTTCACAGCCTGAGATCAAACGGCTGACATAAACTCAATGAAGAACTATTTTAAGATCAAGAACTTCATATCAAGGCTTTGAGCCTTGGAAAGCCACAGAAAAAACTAGTTATTTTTAATACAGCATAAACAGTTTAGACTGAGCAAAAAATCTAACAGCACAAATATTGTAGCACATGTTTATTGAGTTATTTGAGAGATAAATACCACTCTGTCCAGTCTATTGTTTCAATAGAGGGAGAAATAGTAGAAAAGACCTAGGAAACCTGCAGAAAGATGAAATACATAACATTATGTATCTGACACTGCTACCAAATACCAGTCTGAACAAAAAATCCAACCTCAAGTGAAAGAAAATAAAAGAACGCTAAAGAAGTGAAGTAGTAAACAAAAGTAAAGGTTTAAATATTTGAGGTCTCTTTGCAGAGCATGGCGTGATGTGCCAGCAAACATAACTATTTGGTGAATTCTACAGCACTTCAAATATTCATGGGTTTCACAGGGCAGGTCAGGATACCTTTGATTGGTGTCGAATTCAGGGACAAGTTGAAAGAGATGGAAGCCACTCTGGGATTCCCAAGTGAAGGGAGGAGGCAAAAACCACCAAGCTGACTCTTCTTAAAAGGTCTTGTGTGTTAGATTTAGTGGCATCTAGTGGTAAAGTTGCAGGTTTCTGTGTCTCATTATAGCTGGCTGCTAATATATAGGGAGATTCTGAAAAAGCTGTGGTTCGTTTATTCAGCAAGCAATCTTGCTATGTTTTGCTTCTGTTGTAAACTTTTTTCAGTAATGAGAGAGAATACGCTCTTGAAAGAGACAGTGTGAAAGACTGGAAAAATATGTCAACCATACCATAGCACCCATGAAAAATCAGCTTATATATATAAATATTCTCATGAATGGAAAGAGTTGGACATACATTTGGCCTCACAATATGCTGTGTACACTCCTGAAAGGTAAGCTTTACTTGCTCTCTAGGTGTTAGGTTTGAAATTCATAAATCCTTTATCTTTAATGCCCAATTGCAAACAAGAAAATGGTATATAGAGATATTTGCACTGGTATTATTTATTTTGAAGAGCTGATATTGTTTTATTTTGAAAAAAAGCTATGTGCTGTCATCAATCTGCTGTGTAGATTTTCCAAACTAGGTTATTGAAGTTATTATGAAGATCTATTTGGTGTGTAATTTGTATATGGATTTGCAAAATGCCTGCATGATCAGTGAAACTTTGACTAAATAATTGTTGCGCTTTTTATATATATTATATTGCTGTGTGTTGTTACTGTTTTTTGTGATGTGTGTATGGCATATTGGTGTTTGTTGTTACTGTTTTTTGCATTGTGTGCATGGCATATTGGCCTTTATGTGTCATAATTGCTTTTTGCCTTAGAGAGGCAAAAGTGAAGGGTAAGTTTCTATAGGTGCAGCCAAGGCTAGATAGCTTACAAATGTTGTTGTTGGTTTTTTATCTAAAAGACAGCAAGTCAATCGTAGAGAAAGGTAACATTTCATCCACAATAAATGCAGCCACAAGCTTCCTTACTTTTTTGTTGCTTGTTGCCTGCAGCTGTCAAAGATTAAAATCCAGTTTTGGTTGTTTATCTAGTGTAGTGTTACAGACTCCAGTTGACTTTTGCTCCAGTTAGTTTGCACCTAAAACTTAGAATCATTGTGAAGAACTGAAGAAGCCTTGTGGATGAGAAATGAAACATCATCAAGAAACTCAAACAAGTCCAGTTGCCGAAAAATATAGCACTTATATTTACCATGACCTGGATGACTGAGAATCTTCACCAATTTAGGATTACAGACATTCTCCGAGTTTTGAGGAGGTGTTTTCACAGTGGAAAGAATCTTAGTACCACTATCTGCAGCAACAGTGTTCTTGTTATCTTTGCTCCCAAACAAAATTAAATTAATGAGAATATTTCCAGCCGCTCAAGGTAAGCACTTCTATCTTCCAAACTAGCTTGCCGCTCTGTGATGTGCATGTGCAATGCAACGATTACAAATTGTTGTATTTCAGCCCACCAGTGGGGTGAGGTTTTGGGATAGATATAATATTATTACTGAAATTGTATTAGTTATTGGTTATAGTGCTCTTTTCTTTAAAAAGTAATATAATTACTGGAAACACCTTACCAGTAGCACGTTACTGCTGAATGCTAGCTACTGTAAAAGCAACATGGTGGACTCTGTGGAAAAGGAATGGCTTCTCCTTTATATATGAACAACTCATTCTAAGGTAATAAAAACACAATATTTTTGTCATGTAATTCTAAACAGAGGGTTGCATTAGACTAATTTATAATCCAAAGATCTTTGAATAATAACATCATACAGCCATGCAAATGACAAGCCAGACCACTGAAAAGCTCTAAAAGCTTTATTTGATCTACTCTTTGACCAAAATACCCCCTCGGTTTGATTTTCTCTCCCTACTTCATCAGCCCTGATGTGGTTTAACAGGCTCATGCCTTTGTGAAACCCCCAGTTAATCCATGCAGTCATATGCACAGCGCTCAGCTGGTGCATCGCAGCACGCTGAGGAGCTCAGTAGTCTCTGGTGGTGAGTCAAACACACAGCAGTCACTCACCGCCCACACGCTGTTTGCTTCCTCGTGTGTCGTATATTGATTTGATTGGATTAGGTTTGGTTGTCGTCATTTCTGCACAGCCAAACAAAGAAACACACCCATATGGAAGGAGAAATACCAAAACAGGATTATATTGATTGTGGTTGTGGAATCAGGCATCATCTACCAGTCCTGAGTTTTTAGGCTTGCACTGCAACATATTGAATATGCCACACAAGAGATGACTCATCAACACAAATACATGCATGCAGTCATATAAAACGGCTATGGAAAATCAGTAATAATCAGTGTGTACATTTGAGTGAGAAAAAGCAATAAAAAGATATCACTTTGGAGGGATATGAAGTAACTACACTGTAGCTATAGCTGTTAGTTGCAAGGTTTGCAACTAGAACAATGTAAATATTCAATAGTAAAAGTCATTGTCTATTAGTTAAAATGAAGCTCAAATGATGGCAGATTATTTTTTGTTTTGGATGTTGTGCATCATAATTCAGTTGCCACTGAGTTCATTAACAAGAGTGATGCAAAGATTTAACAACATCCTGTCAGATATGAAGCATTGTTCATGTGTTACAGAATCTTTTTCCTAAATAGAAATGTTGTCATATGGAGGCCTATTTAAACCAGAAAAACAATCAAAAAGTTTAGATGATATGCTTGATGATAATAAGTCCAAATTAAGAAGTGTTATGAATTAACAAATGGAAAGAAGGAAGATAAATCAGCAGCAGAGATGAATCTGCTGGCGGTTCTGCGGCTGCAGGCGGGCAGAGACTGCATTCATGTGGTGTTGCAATAATCACAAAAACAAGTTTCTGACTGGGAAAATTAATGTGAAGCCCCCTTAAGTAGCAGCAACTCCAGCAGTCAACAAAAAAGTTTTTACAGGAGTTTCTGAAAAGTGATCATTTGAGATTTTGAATTTTTGAATTTTTTATGTGGACGCTGTATTGAGAGTTTTTTAAATGTGTTTTAACAGCACTTTCTGATCCAAACAGCTAACCAGTGGTGTGTTTAGCTATTTTTTTTTAATGCAGGGTTCCTATGGTCATGGAAAACCTGGAAACGTTGTGGAATAACAGAATCACATTTTCCATGTGTGGAAAGGTCATGGAATCAGTAAAAAATCATTGAAAGTTTTGGGAAAGTCGTGGAATTTTGTTGTGTGTAATGACAAGCTGTCTTTGTAACAAATTTTGTTTACCATCACGTGCATTTGACTTTTTTTTTCTCGCATTTCGCTTCTCCCTTCTTATATGCCAGCTTGTTGTAGTTATGTTTGGTTATAGTTTAAATCTATAATTTTTTTAAAAAACGCCAGGGAAGTCAGGAAATAATTTATTTCAATTTTTTATGGGTCCTTATAGTAATGGAATATTTTTGAAATGTTATCCATGAAAGAGTGTTGGAACCCTGTAAATGCTAAAATGCAAATGGTATGCTCACTGAGGAACTGTCACCCTCAGTGAGGTGTGAGGTGTTTGGTTTTTAGCACTGCAGATTATCATTCAGCTCACGTGTACATGCTACGTGGTGTGTAAAAGTCTTCCGGTCTCTACTTTTGCTTTATTATGTGTGGATATTGCTGTGTAGTTTATAGAGCAACTGTTTATATCTCTGTTTTGTTGCCTCGGGGATGTTTTATTCTGCTGCTGACTCTATAACAAGTGTCAGGCTATTGAATTTATGTGGTGTAGTAATTCTTGTTATACATGCCACACTGTCCACATGCTTTTTTATTTATTGTTGGTAATTTCTGTTACATAATTATTATTTTTTTGTCTTCTCTGGTTAACTGTAGTGAAGCTACACTGGGGAAGGTGGTTGTATTTTTATAGCTGAATCAGTTGCATGCCCAGGTTGCAGAGAGCCATCTTTAAAAATGATATGTAGCCTACTGCTTGTTCGGACATCAGGGCACATGTTGCTGATGTTGATCATTAAATCCTCCCTCCCCCTAACCTTGTTTGTAGTTTTGGGTGTCCCGCCAACAGTTTAGCAGATGTCTGTTTTACAGTGATGGTAATGCAGTAAATGGTTTTTGAGCTTCAGGGGATTTTTTTCCATTGCAATACCACAAGAGGCCACTGGGAATTTGAAATCAAGGCTGAGCAGCGTTCAAGGAGGCCTGGAGAAAACAGAGAAAAGGGGCTGTGGCATTCTCTTTTGCTTAAGAGGTAGAAACTTTAACTACCAGAATGCATTGCGCCACACTGGTCTGGTAAATGCTCCGCTGGCGGGAGGTGCAAGTTGGTTCTGGCAGGCTTGTTCGAAAACAATAAGGCGGCCGGTTTGTAATTAACAATTTGTTATTATAGTTAAACAGTACACTAAAACATGTTTCTGGAAACAATCTCTCTCTCTCTCTCTCTCTCTCTCTCTCTCTCTCTCTCTCTCTCTCTCTCCCTCTCTCTCTCTCTCTCATACAAACATGAGGAAGCACAATCTTTCGTTCATGTAACAACGCGAGTACAGAGATCTGGGTGCAGGCAGGATAGTAAGTTTAACATATGTCATTTACACATACTGCCCTCCTTGTTTTGATGCAAAGCTTGTCTAAAACTGAATAAGTGTCCCTTTAAGTACATCTGTTGTAGCAGAAGCTGTGGCAACAAGGGCTGAACAGAAAGTGATTGGCAAGAGTGGTGTGAAGGCCAAGTAGGGGAATGGAGCTCCACTCACCACCAGGAGGGCTCTCCACAGGAGCAGCATGAACGATCCTCCAATCAGTCACCCCCCCCCCTCTCTCGTCTTCTGTCTTCCTCTCCAATGCTTTTCCTAATAGACTGTGAAGAAGAAGAAGAAGAAGAAGAGCCTATTGAAATGATACTGAAAGTCACGATGCTGGTGTGTGTGTGTGTGTGTTTGTGTGTAAAAACATCTGCACAGTCTCACTTCTCAAGGTGGTGGATTTGGCCAACGGCTTGGTTTTCGGTATAAGAATAAGATAAGTAAAGTCAGGCGAGTTTATGGTAGACTTAAGGTAGTAAAGGGAGAGAGAGAAACTGAAGTCATTTTTCCCCGAATCAAAAATTCAAGTGAGCATTTTTACTTGTTAAAAAATATTCTAGATGGTTGCTCATTTAAATTCAAATAGCATATAAGCATAAACAAAAATGTGCTTTTTCCAACGGAGTTCACAAAGTTATTGAATTATTACATTCATTCAATCATTCATTACATAAACAGTAAATTTACAGGCCAATCTCTCTCTGTGTATCTGCAACTTTATCTGTTTCTCTCTTTCTCTCCCTTTCTATCTCATCTCTCCCATTTTCAATTTCAATTGAATTCAGTTTGATTTATTGGCATGAATGTTTAACAATATTGCCAAAGCCTCAGATACAATTAAATGATGATATAAATAAATACAAGAAAAAAAAATCAAGAAACAGATCTTTCTGTTTCTCTCTCTCTCTGTGTCAATCAATTAAGTAAAGGAAAAATCAATAAAATAAGTAAAATAAAGAAAGAGCACTAAAGAGTAATAAATAAATAAGACACTGAGTTGTGAGGAGATGTACTCCAGCTGTTGTGTGTTGTTGCGTCGCATTGCGTTGTGTTGCGTTGCGTCTTCTGTCCATCTCTCTTCTAGATAACACAGTAATGCTTTGTCCTCCCTCTTATCACTGTGTTCCATGTGTGTTCCACTCTCGCATCCCGACTGTGGAGTTTTAGTGAGTCAGTATTTAGGAAATGTTACACTGTTACAAGATGAGTGGCCCCGAGTAAACTCTGAGGCTAAGCGCCACGATGAACAGTGTGAAAATTGCATCTTGAAGTCCAGATGGGCTGTAATCTCAGCACCTCATTTGCGATGTTATCAGGGCCTCACGCTTCATTTGCTGTTGAGATTGGATTCTTTCAGCCATGTCAGTAATTAGATATTTTAGTGGCTTTGGGGAGTTTCTGTGAACTGATGCAAATGCTTATTTGATTGTTATCTTGTTTTTTATTTAAATCTGCCCGAGGTTAATGAAATAATACTTGCAAATCACATTGTGTCTCTTTGAAGTTCTGAACAGTTGTTGGTACTTCAGTGATGTTGTGTTCTCGGTGGATTTTGATAAGAAACTAATGCTATTTGATGGATGGCTATATTTGGAATCATGTAGCGTGAACTGCATTTACCTGCTGTATCACTGTCGCTCTAAGGAAGTATTAAGCTGTAGAAATACTCTGATTCAGCTTCTCATTTAACTGTGAACAAAAAAAGTTATTGTCAGGATGTAGTTCCGCATGACTTATAGTGTTCTCAAAATAACTCATAATGCTGTTCTTGGAGTTGCAAGGTGTAAGGTTGAAGCTTTGCACTTTGCACTTGTGTTAATCCACTCAACCGCCTCAGTGAAATAACATTGCGTCTGGTGGTAGCTGTCGAACATTTTAACAAGCTGCAGGCCAGCCTGTGGGTAAGTCAGGCTCATGCTGTGCCAGAAAATATCTTTTAAACTCACAGAACTTCATTATTAATTCAAGCAAAGATCCCAGAGTTTCCTAAGACACCACATACTGTATGTCAAGATGCAGTCTGGGGGAAAGTGTATAAAATAATGCAAAGATGTGTGTTTTTTGCTGTTATGAATATTTACTCAAGGAAGTTTTGTGTATTTGTCTAAAGGCTTATCTTATACGATTAGTATGCGGTGTCAGTCAATGCTGTATTTAATGCTGTCCTTATACGAATATGAGGATATAATAGTGTATCAAATAGCTTTGATGAAAAGCTGGAACAGGCTGATACAGAATATACAGAATATATGGGCAGATAATGTGGAATAAGATGATTTGATTATATAAAGGCTCTTAAAGGGACAAATCACTCCAAAATCAAAATTCCACATTTTTCCTCTTACCTTTAGTGCTATTTATTGATCTACATTGTTTCGGTGTGAGTTGCAGAGTGTGGAGTTATCTGCTGTAAAGATGTCTACCTTCTGTCCAACATAATGGAACTAGATGGTACTCGGCCTGTAGTGCTCAGAGCGCCAAAAATAGTCATTTGAAATAGTTAACAGTCATGTCTCTTTCTACTTGTAGTTTGGCCATGGCTGTATTAAATGACCTGAATATAGCATTCAAGGTGGGTCCCCATTCATACCTGTGAAAGTTGTTCAGCGGTGCATGAAGGCAAAATAGCGCTAACATAATAAGAGACTGGCTGGCTACTTCCAGTTTACTGCTCCAATAACTTGATAGGGGATTAAATGATTTAATCTAACGGCTCTTCTAGACTTTCCAAATTTTATCGGACCAACTTTATTAAATCCTGATAGTGAATTTTTCATTTTGCAGAGGTTTTGACCCTTAAAAATAACATCCACAGGTTAACAGACCTCTCTTTTTCCATGTCAGTGAATGGGGAAAAGTATTTTTTTTGGGTCCCATGACAAACTTGCGAGTTATAACTCTATTGTTTTGCAACACAAAAATAGACTTCAAACCATCTTGGATTTTTGGAGCTAGAGGTGATCACATTTGGACAGGAGGGTGGAGCTGTGGGGGAATGAGAGGTGAATGTGACTGAAAGGACACTGTCTTCAGTATCTGCTCTTAATCATGCATAACTGTAAGTCCTAATCAAATGTAAACAAGTTATTTAAAAATGAAATTTTCCTACACTTGTCATAAATATGAACTTAGCTATAGAGACCAAAATCATCTTTTGTACCAGGTTGTGAATATGTTTATATCTGGGCATTTTAACATTAGGTTCTGTGGGAATCATAAACTGTGTGAGGATGGACGACACTTGCGCCCGCTATTCTTAAAATGAAGCCAAAATATCCGGGATACAGTTGCTGCCATCTTGCACTGGTGATGCTATTCGTAGCTAGAGTCTGCACGATAGGTGACTGATCTCCATGGTAGTCGAATTCCCTTCAAAACACTCGCTGAGAATATTGCAAGCAGCACCATTCAATGCAAGCGCACGGATTGGCATACACGGCTGTCAATCATGGTGGAAAGTCCCCTTTTTGTAGAATTAAATGGCTCATAAAAACCAGACTTAGCAGAAAAGTGGCCATCGGGATGATGAAAACTATCTTAAATGACAGAAACCATCTTTGGGAAAACATTTTTGCTGTCTACTTTGAGTTTTTAGTTTGGCCTGTGACTCATCCACTAACATGCAGAGGGCGAGCTTTATGACCTATACTGCAGCCCAGCCATCAGGGGGCGATCAAGATGTTTTAGCTTCACTTTGGGGGAGCTGTCATTTTGTACATTTTTATATACAGTCTGTGACTGAGATTTGCTCACTTTTGAAGCCAGCCTCAAGGTTGCCGCTTGGTGGTATAATGCATTCAATAAGTTTTAGTCTCTTAGAATGAGTCTGGATGGGACCAGGACACACCAGGCATACAGAACATAAACACCTAAACACACTGTGGCTGCTGTGTGGTTCTAGCTTTAATGTGGTGTATGTGAGTGGCTGCTGGCCATCTGTCAGTGTGTTTAACAAAACCAATACATTCTCAGTTCAAAGTTTAATCTCCCAGCATTCACCTGCATCTCTTCCTCTTATTACATCCCACTCTGACGTGTGTGTCCATCTGTAGCTGTTTTCCTCTAGCTTTACAGTATATGATTGATGGAAGGAGCCGAGTAGCAGAGACCGACAGAGAGAGGCGGATGTATTTATTGAAGCAAATAAAAGATGGATAGAGGAAGCGGGAGAGAGAAAGAGAGAGAGAGAAGAGCTGTCACGGGTTCTTGAATGGCACAGCAATTTCCACCTGCAAAAACAAGGCTTTTGAGTCCCCGCTGCACCGGCTCAGACAGAGTGAAAAGATTCTCTCTGTGATGGTATCCGACGTGTTGTTATTGCTTTCACTTTCTGCACTTTGAGCCTGCTAATGGATGTGCACCAGCGGCCATACATGCACACACCTCTCTGAAGTCACATTTTTGCGTTTCTCAAGTGGAAGCGCAATCAAAGCGTGCCTCTGTTATTCAGGCCGCTCAGGTGTCACTCCAAAACTAGAAAAAGGTGGCAACAAGAGGTAGACTTGCAGATATCCAGGCACACAAACATTTGCACGTACTTTTATTTTTTCTGAACTCCAAGTGCTCTCAACTGTTCTTAAAGTAGAAACAGAAAGAAAAAAAAAATCTTCAAAGGCTGAGGCAATGCGAGGAGCTTGTGAAAACTGGTGTCAACAAAAAGTCAAAAGCAAAATAAGTTCCTTTCAGAGGTTGGAGAAGAATTTGCCTCTCCTGCATCCATTTTCTCAAAGCAGCAGAGATAGCTGGGTTATATATTACACCTTTCGGAAAGACTTAAGATAACACAACGGCTTAACAAATGTAGGAAAGACAAACATTTATGTGCACGCTGCAATAAAAAGTAGATGAGTAGCTTAAATGGACAAACAACAGGTGAGGAGATGTCACATTGAGGCTGGAAGTGTAAGGAGATGGATAGGACAGAGGGACAAGGTTATTATGTAGAAGAAAAATAAGGGCTGGAGCAAGGGGTTTCGAAAGCGGAGTGAACACAGCCCACTAGTTTATAAGTCATCCCGTTAAGCCTCAACAGGGAGGAAAGAGGGACAAAAGGGGGAGAAAAGGTGGAAAGGGGATGACTGTTTTGGAAGGGCAGTAAGAAGCAACGGGGGAGCAAACAGAGTAGCAAGAGGAACAAAAAAGAAGCAGCAAAGTAAAGTGGAGTTTCGGGGTTTTCCAACATTACAACAACATATTTATCACTTTTCTAGTGGTGTGGTCCAGCAGCTGCAGGGATGTGGAAGGATACCAAAATGGATGTGAAGGAGGCCAGCAGGAAGAGTGCCAGCCGGAGTCGGCGTGTGTTGGACAGCCTGCTGTTATGTACTGGGGACATGGAGCACATGGATAAGTACATGCAGGGTAGGAAAACTCTCTTCAAACCAAGTAAAAAAACATACTATTTCCTTTAAATAGCCTCACTAAAAAATGTTATAGAAATTGTTTTGTTTGCATTATTTATTTTCTTAATGCTATAATAACAAAAACAGATGACCCATGATGGTATTTGTAAAACAGAAAGAAAAATATCCAATTACTAACTATGTACTGTTATGATGCCTGTAATTAAATGTGTAAATTAGTATACCAGCAAAAAGCATTTTTTTGCCATGGACGTAGTAGTATTACCACTAAAATGGTCATTTCTGTGTATTTATCATAGCTACTTATTATTACAGTGCATTAAAAACCTCTCAGAAATGGCAAAAAATCATACTCATAATTTTCTTTTCATCAAATACATAATGGAATAATTTTATTAATTCCATAAATTTTAAGTTTATTAAACTATCATCACTACCTTTACCATAAAATGCCAGTTCAACTATGTGGTTAATCATGGCTTTAGACTGTGGAAAAAAAAAATCATGCTTACAAAATTGTTCTACTATACATACAATTAGAAGGTTTTTGGGTTTGTTTGTTTTTTTAAACAAATAATAATACATTTTATTCATGGGTGCCTTTCAGGACACTCAAGGTCACCTTACAAAAAACATCAGCAATAAAACAGCACAAAATCACATATCATAAATGTTGCCAAAAAAGTAAACAGTATAAGTGAATTTTTTTTAAATTCATAAAAGTTCAAAAACAGTGAATTAAAATAGGCAAGTTTAAAAAGGGGAGTTTTGAGGCGGGATTTGAAAATTTAAAAATAGTCAATTAGTCAGTTTTAGTTACATTAGCTTAGCATCACTACCTTAACTATAAAAGGACAAATAAAAAAACTTAACTAAAACTGTATGTTGAATAAAAAAGCCTACCTTTAAAAATACCATCTCAAACTTCTTGTGCGAGGTGAACTGAAAAGGCTCGCTATATAAAGACACAGTGACAACTAGTGGATTTTTTTTGCGTAACATTCATAAACTGAATAGTAGAGACAGCCCAGTCAGGTTGAGTTAAGTTCAACACATTTGTCAGATATAGTGACTCAAAATGTGCTCTACCAAACAGTTGAGCAGGACTTTAAAGGCATATTGTGTGCCATTTTATAAAATGTGCTTGAAAAATGCATAATTCATTATGGCTGAGCTGTCTCATAATGTGAATAATTACAAAAGTTTTCAAAAAGAGCAATTACCAAATACTTGGAATGTGTTAAACCGCCATTATAGTGAATAAATGACTCTCAAAAGCTTACATTTCCATTAAGATATGCAGATGCAATCATCAAACAACTCCCATGGTGACTGCTGCTGCACTCTTCCTCCAACATAAAATTATCATTTAACTCCCATCTTGATTCTTGTATAAAGTCAGGCAGGAATTGAGGCTGAAACCCAACAAGAACTTGACAAAACCCTATATTTGCATTAAGAAATCAAACTGAACAACATGTCTGCACTGCAGTTTAACTCTCTTGTCGCAATCCTTAATTCTCCTGAAAGATTTTTTGGGGAAAATTTGTTTTCTTTTTGTGTCTTCAGACAAGCCGTTTGTGCTGCAGCTGGCTGTCTGGGGCCTGAGAGGGGTGACCCAGGTGATCCTAGCCAACAACCCGCTGAGTGGTGCTCTCATTATGGCTGCACTGTACTGGGCTTCCCCCTGGCAGGGCCTGCTGGGAACTCTGGGTGTACTGGCCTCTACGCTAACAGCTGTTATAATGGGGCAAGACAGGTGGAATGACACAAAACATATCCAGAAACACACACACTAATGGCATAGACGCTCATAAAAGAGCACATTTGTATGTACATATTTAATGATGTGTGTACCCTGAAACTACACAACAGAAAAATGTCCCTCTTAAATAATCGAACCCTTGTTAAAAACCTGTCTGTTGCCTGGAAGCCGACCCTGTAACACAAGCCTATGATTTGCTCGACCTGACGGCTAAATTTGATTGAGGGTTCTACTCAAAATTCATGAGAATAACAGCTCCATGACTGATGGCCCTGTGTTAACCCACTCCCACTGCCTAGCAATTTTTATTTTGGTTAATGTCCTAATATTCAGCGTATGACACGCACAGTATAATAAGCTGATGCACAACCTTGTTTCAAGGTTTTAAAAATAATTCAGCAGAACAGGGGCTGCTCATGTTTTTAACTCTGACATGCTGAATGCACTTAGTGTCACCCCGGGGCCTCTGCTCATTAAAACTTAACAGTTTGTTTCACGAGGAGACATAAAAAGCTACGCTAATTTGTGTTTGGATTGTGAGAGGAATCTTACTGCACATCATTGTATTACACAAATGTATTCACAATAGAAAATGCAAGCATTATTATGATATGTGAATCTTCCTGTTCTCTCTCTCTCTCTGTGTGTGTGTGTGTGTGTGTGTAGTGCTGAGGTGTCAGGGGGTCTCCATGGTTTTAACGGCATGTTGGTGTCTCTGCTGATGGGGGTGTTTAGCTCAGCTGGAGACTGGTACTGGTGGCTGCTGCTGCCTGTCTGCTTGGGGTCAGCTACATGGTGAGACACACTCACACGACAGAAGAGATGTGTTTTCCTGGATAATCAGTCATTTTTAGCAACTGACCAATAATGTTGTTTTTTTCCACTAATAACAGCCTCTGTGTATCATATGCCACTGAGAATGTACATAATAGCACAAATGCTTCAGAATCATTCACATTAGGCACTGAATATTTGCACTTCAAAAGCTTTGTCTGCTGGCTTATCCATTTATGCTATTTCTGTAATAAATCAATTCCAGACCCAATTTTTAAAGACAGAATGTCTAAACTCCAAAGACTTTATTTTATCACTGACGTTTCAATTACCATCTTAATGTACTTTCACACCAAAAGCTAAGTTCGCACCCAAGCAAAAATAAAGCCAGTGCAGAAGTACCAAAAACTGTCATTTTTGGTTCATCAAATGGTTACTTGAGGCTAGCACTCCCACTGTAAACAGCAGAAATCACTTCTGTCTTCAAGGGAACCAAAAGACACTCCGGCTGGTGTCAATCAACTTGCAAGTATAAACATTTTTTTTCATCTACAAACCGGAGGCTAAAAATGAAATCCGCCAATGGCCCTCCTCTCACCACAACATACCAGGAGTGCCTCCGCATCACTTATGTACAGAAAGAAATGGATAGATCAGGAAATGCTTTGGAAAGGCTCTGTATTTAATGTCAATGTGAACACCATGTGTCTGAAAAAAGCATCTCCACTCTCTCGCCCTTCTTCCCAATCTCCAGCGTCTTCCTGTTCAGCGGTCTCTCCTCAGTATTGGACCGTTGGGACCTGCCTGTCGCTGTGTTCCCCTTCAACACCGTCATCATCCTCTACCTCCTTTGTACCGGCCCAGACAACCCCTACTTCCCGCACCACCGAGCTACACCACCGGGGGCGCTGGAACTCAATGGCACCGAGCTCATTGCAGTTGAGGTAAGTTAATCCAACGTTTAAGTAAATGTTTGTTCAAAGGTTGAGTCAAATTAAAGGTTCAAAACTCATCATGACAAATCTCTCAAATCTTGGAGCTTGATTAACTTTATTAACAGTTTAATCAGGAGAAACTACATTTTTATGGTTATGGTCTCCCATAAAGTTCAGAAATGTGATAAATCTTTGATCCCATCATGACGTCAACATTTTAGGGGGGTAGTAATTAGTGCAGGAACATTCCTGCGATGGAGTCGAGACCCTAGTGGTGGTGAAGAGCTATCTAAAGCCTAAGAATAGGGGCCCACATGAAGCAAATATTTTTTAAAAATATATTTACTAATGTGCTGTCTTGATTTAAGAAAAAGAAAGTGTGTTTTCAACCTACAAAAACTCCTGATAACCAAAAACCTTAAAGTACCATAACACTAATGTCTAATCATTTGTTTTATAGGCAAAATACCATATATAGAGACATATGGCAGGTAAAAATAACAGTACAATTTAAATGGATTTTGAGAGTAATTCATGTAGAGGTCCTCAGCTGTTTAGGGTTTTCAGGCTTTAACATATTGTATAGTCACTGCTGTGTAAGGCTCTTTTTGAAAACAGACACAGATGATGACATTTTTTATAGCATTTTATTTCTACCAAATTACACCTACCAACCATATCCTCGTGCAAAGGGAAGCGTGCACCCACTGCCAGCTTACTGAGCACTGCTGAACTAGTTAACGTTACATCTCAGCCGAAGAGGGTGCCATTAATGTTACGTACGTCTTTTTTCTGTCAGCAAGCCTCCCCTCCATCAGTAGATACACATTCACGGATTATCATTCAGTAACCAGGCCATGATTTCTGGAAGGGGACATTGCTGTTGAGTTTCTCAGATATATATACTTTTTGCACTATGAGCACCACAAGCTGAGTGTTATCTAGTTCCATTTCATTTGAGAGAAGGCAGACATCTCTACAGCCGATCTCTCCAACACGCTTCGTCTCACACCAAAAAAAATCTAGATTGATAAATAGCTCAACAGGTAAGAGGAAAATTTGTCTTTTTAATTTTGGGGATTAACTGCGCCTTTAGTGATTTAATGGTATTACTAACAAGTTAAAAAAACATTTTTATCAGCTCTCTTTTAATTTTGTGGCTCTTTTCCCTACTCAGATAAGAAGGAAGGAACACTCAATTTGCATTTTTTACAATGAAGGGATCTGGTAGAGTAACATTTGCAGTGATATTTGAACAGAGGCAACTCATCAGGTCACATGATCACAAAACAGGTGCAGATCATTAGCAGCCACAAAGGGAGCTATTAGAAAAGAAAGTATAGATGATGAAGGAAGAAAAACAGAAACTAAGCAGAGTTGTCTTCAGTGCATCTGCCATGCTGCAGCCTGAGTGAACGAGTTACTGATAGGAGCACAATATGCAAAAGATCAGCAAGCTATGACTCACCAGTTACTTAGCAACAGATACTGTCTGAGCTCCTGTTTGGAAATTATAATCAGCCCAAACTGTTTTAATTTACAATTCTTGGTGATTGAAACTCATAGCGGAGGTAAGGCAATCAAGATGAAGTGTTATTATGTTTCTGTGAACTGAAATAGTATATAACATTTAGTAGAGTGTGAGAGTCAGTCAGGTGTCCAGGAAGGAGAAGTTGTGGGGGATTTATTGCTGTTGTTGAAGCCATGGAGAAAACAACAGCACCAAAACCTTAAGCCCTAAATTTATGTTCCCGAAAGTCCGCTTGATTAGGATGCAAGCTGTAGCACGGTATACCCTGCAAAGAAAATAGATAGTTTTCTTCGACCCCTGTATGGAGATGAAATGCAGTTGCCTTGAACTGCTTCTCACGAGACTTTGGCAAGAGATTCCAGACTCTCACCAGCTGCTGCGGTCGGCTTTTGATCTCCGTGAGCCAGCTGGCATCTCGATGCTTGAGGAGCGACTGAATTTTAATCTCTGAGCTTTTGTTTGGAAGCGGGCAGAACAGATTATGTGATGCGAATCGGAAAAGCTCCATCCTCTCAAAAGTAATGAGTGTACATAAAGACTCTACTCATAAGCAGTTGTGTATATGTAGGAACTTTATATATGTTTATACAGTTTTTATGGAAAACAAAAGTTCACATACATACAACAAACAAACAAAATTCCTATAAACATTACACACACATGTATATATATATATATATATAAAGAAAAACAAATAATAGCTGATAATAATAAATAACTGAATTTATAGAGCACTTTTCATATCTTAAAGTGATTCACAATAAAAGAAATACAGTTGATGATAAATGAAATGCACCCTTAGTGAAAGTAAATACTACAGTGACCAGTAAGAATTGAAAAATGAAGAATTAATATAAAATTAAAATAAATTAATAATAGGTTTAATATATAGGGGTTTTTTTTAGGTCTTTTGAAAATGTTCAACGAGCCCACATCTCTCATAGCTTTTGGTATTACATAATTTTGGGACATAGTTCACAAAAGCTGTGTTTCCTATTATTTTTTATTTGTATAATCTTGCTTTATATCTGATCAACACTGCCAAGTTTTACCATTTTATTGGATTTTGGTCTGAGTTTGAGAGACAAAGATTAGGGTTAGTTTTCTTTGACCATCTGTACAGTGTCTGCGTCCACGATGGCGGCATGGGTGGTGGGCAGTATGACAATGCGAAAGCAAAGCGTGTAGTTCATTGATGTTTTAAGAGACTTGTAGCAATAGCCCCAAGAGCCAGCTGAACACAACTGGATGACAAAAGTTGATGCAAAACAAGTCATCTGGTGGAGTTTCGCCATGGGAAGAGCGGGGAGATCTAGCCACTGGTTAGATTGGAGGAAGTTTACCACAGTTCACATACTATCCACATTGTTTTGATACAAAGCTGGTTGAAAATCATTTTTTATTAACAGATAAAAAGCTGTTTTGGCCACCTTCATGGAAAATAAAATTTAAATCCGAACTTAGAATAATGCCAGATGCACAAGTCTACAAGAGAATAGAGAATAGTTCAGGGGCCAGCCGAGAGTATCTCAGTTTTATTTTCATTTAGGGTTAGGTTAGGGCAGGGTAGGGAACACAGAGCATTGTCATTAGGCTCGAGCAAAATATATAGCAGTGTATCATCAGCATAACTATGGAAAAAAAAGTGTACCAGGACAACTTTCCTGTGCAACACTGAAAGGCAAATCAGATTTTTCTGATGTATGATACTCATAAGTTACATAAAAATCTCTCCTTGAGATCTCAGTATAACGGTACATCTTCACTGTATAAATTCAATATTTTAGCAGCATTAAACATAATACTGTATAATGGGTTATAACCTTGCTTCATTATTTCTTCAATGAAAAACCCTCCTGAAGCATAATACTGAACACACACAATAGCTAGACCTGTAAAAGGGCCTCTTGTCTTGGTTGTTGGATTTAGTGGCACAGTAAGAGCCAGAAGAGCTGAAAGATGTTATAAAAGTGTATTTCTGCACCCGCTGATCTGCAAAGTGACCGTGAAGTTGTCTTAATGAGATTACTGACTAAACCCTCTCAGCGATGTTAGGTGTCCTGAATATAAAGTCAAGATTTACACACAATTCTATTACCAAGCATCGCACCCCATGGCACAGTATGTCCCTCACACTGAATGATTACTTTCCACAAGTTTCAGTCCCTCCATATCAGATTATTTATCTCCCTGTTTCCACCTACATTTCATTGTCTCCCTCTTTTTCTCTTCCCTCCATCTGTCTGTCCTTTGACTCATAAATGCTGCAATTTTATTTCATAAAGTCCCTTTGGTTTGTAACTTGGGAGATCTAAAACCTCTAAATCCTTCTTTTTATCTCTCTGCTTCTCCTCTCCCCAGCCTCCATCCACGTCCTTGCTCTGCTATGCAAATCTCCTTCCTGCGTCTCCCACTTTCTTTTTCCATCACTTTTTAAATCTCTCTTTCATCCTCCTTTGCTTTGCTTCCTTGTAATTCAGTTTACGATAAACAACTACTATATGTAACCACAAGGACAACACCATTTTTTTCTGTTATGGCCCTTAGTGTGTATAGTCTTTTCCTCCCTCTCTTTTTCTATTTTTCCCCTTTTCATCCTGTTTTTCTTCTCTGTAGCTCTCCCTCTTCCTTTTTTTCTACCTATCTCCCTTCCCTCCATCCTTCTCTCCTCCACTTCTCTCCAGAGATGTGGATGACGTCAGTCCTATTTATATTTAATGTCTTCAGCTTTTCACTCTGCTGTGGATGGCGCTCTGGCTGCACCAGCACAACAGCGCATTCAGTCTCTCTGCACACAAACACACACGTGCATACACAGGGTTGTACACACTTAGATGCACGCACAGAGTTGCGTTGCAGCGATATAATTAAACACTGTTTATGACTTGTAAATATCAGCGACAGGCAGGTGCACCCATCCCGTCGCCATGGAAACTCCTCACTTCTCACTGACTGTTGGGAATGCAGCATATGTGTGTGTGTGTGTGTGTGTGTGTGTGTGTGTGTGTGTTTAATTGGGCGAATAAAACAGACAGATTTTGACAGAGAAGAGAGCAGCTGAATAGTTTCCACACATTTTGCATTATGTTTTTGTGATTGTGCTTTTACTTATGTTATATATACATATATATGACACTTAGAATCATTTGCAATATGCTACATAGTGCAAAGTGTTGTCAGAATCTTTCTAATTTGTCTCTCTTGTCCAGGTACTGCGTGGCATCCCCTTGGGTGTGGGTCAGATCTTCGCCTGTGGTGCCTTGGGCCCCTCTCTCCTCATCCTGGGAGCCGTTCTGCTCTACTCCCCCCTGCTGGCCACCCATGCTCTGTTAGGATCTGCAGTTGGAACATTAGCTGGTGAGTCTCCATCTGTGTGTGTGTGTGTGTGTGTGTGTGTGTGTGTGTGTGTGTGTGTGTCTGTGTGTGTGTGTGTCTGTGTGGGAGGAGTGGGAGCATCAGCAAACTGGGATTATAGTTGTATTCATTTGTAGGTCATCCTGTACTGTACTGACCTCATATCAGGTAATGGCTGGTGGTTGATATTTCACATCTTCAGTGCCAGTATCTCACTGTGTAACACTCTGTCCTGGGTATCATTACTTACAGGAAGATTCTGACACAATTCACACATAAATGTCAATTTACTAGTCATAGGGAGTTCTGCCGAACCTGTGAAAACAGTTGTGTAATAATGTCCTTTATAGTTCTTAAGGAGCTTTGTTAAGTTTTAGACAAAAAAACCCTAATTATGCCATCAGTGTTTTGCCAGCTTGGACATGGAAACATTTATGAAGAAAAGTGCAATGCCTCTGAAAGCAGCATAAGACAAGTGATGTTGCTCCAGATTTGAAAGGGTTAAGTATTATGTGCTCTACTGTGCCTTTATTCTAGACAGTGGAGGACAAGCAACAAAAGAGAGAAAGATGCAACAGACTCAAACCAGGGATGTTGCAGTTCATGGTCAAGCCCCCACTCAGTCTGATTTTCTCTCTTTTTTTACCCAACACGGAAATCCTTTATTATCTACAGCCACGTACACTTTGCAGGGTTGCAGTTGGCTCAAGCATATTCCAGCCATGGAAGGATTACTGAACTGGCCTACCAGGCACAAGCCTAAGGGCTCAACACATCAACCACCACAACATTTTCTATAAACAAATGACATTTCAGACCACAAAATAACCCCCCCGCCCAAAAAAAAAAAAAACCCCAACATTGTGTTTTGGAGAAATGTTTTGTCGTTGGAATGTTGTAGTATCCCAGAAATATTGTTGTGTTTGACCCTCAGGGCCACCGTACCTGTACCCATAGTGTAATTAGGTGTCATTAACTTTTGTTTTAGGTAGCAAACTCCAAAATTTCACACATAGATGTCAAGTTCCTCGTCATGGAGAGTAATGCAGAACCTGTGAACACAGTAGAGTAGTAATGTTCTCTGTGGCTCTGAAGGAGCTTTGTTAAGTTGGAATAAATAAACCCTAATTATATCACCAGGGTTATGTAACAATACATATTAAAACATTAATAATAAGTGATACCATACCTGCTTTATTTGTTCTGCATAGTCATAGTTACACAAGCCACTGTACCTGTGCCAACAGCATAATGCAGTATCATAAACTTTTGTCTTAGGTAGCAGTATAAACCCTCCATTTATTAAACCATCAGCCAGGACCTCAAATAGATTGCAGGCTTAGCTCCCTGTATGGCGAATGTTGAATTACAGTACATTTTAACAAGGTTAAAGTCGGGTAGAGTTTATGAAGCCCCCTGGCAATGAAACAGAATGTCAGCAGCATATATAAGTATGAAACTGTAAGATAGGCAGTAGCAGCCTGTGGGCAGCTCCAAAAGACACAGAGCAATTAGCCGGGCACCGATAACCACTGGCTTCTATACAAACACGCAGGCCCGTGGCTGTGTACGCCTTTTACTTCTGCATCACTGTGACCATTCATGGAGAGTGCGAGAGAGAAAGAAATGCTAGGAGTTTAAAAGGCTTCAGCCCCCTGCTTCCGTCTGCTGCTACAAGTACAATGCAGTCCTTAAATACTTTGGTGTGTGTATGTGTGTGTCTGTGGCTATGAGTCATACTGTAAGAAACAGAGGAGTGGGAGAGAGCTCGTACATACACACACTTGGACAAACCTGTAGATCCATGCTAACAGTGGCATGTACACGCACACACACACACACACACACACACACACACACACACACAGTGCTACCACAAAAACAGCAGCATGACAGGAATGTGATCAAAGAGATGTGACTGCAGTGGGTTTGTGGAGGCAACAAAGCTGAGGGGAAACAACAACAATAGGAAAAAGCGGTACAGAAAACATGGGCTCTATTGCTGTCATTTGTGCATTCTGTCTTCCTTCCTGTTTTTCTGTTTTTTTTCAATGATTTTTGTTATAGCCATGTTAGCCCAAATGAAGTATGAATTTATAGCTTTCATTGATCTTGGAAAGGTCAGCCCTGCTTTTCTTTTTTTTCATTTGGACACTTGTAATTTAGGGCTCAACAAGAGAAAGACTTCTTTCATTCCCAAATCTAAATTGCTGTTAGACTTTTAACTAATTCCAAGGTCATATTGTATTAAGTCTGTCTCCTTTTTTCTGGTTGACTGTGAGTTAAAGTATTGATTTTGTTAATGTTACTTTGAATGACTGAAGGATAAGGTTTGCGATTTACAATTTCTATACATTTCTTATTGACAATAAGGTACATTTTTTATTTACAGCTAATGTTACTAATTAGCTGATGTGCATAGTTTAATACCGTGTAACCCTTCAAAACCTGAGAAAAGTGGCTTCAAAAGCATGAGTAGGAGGCCATGAGCAACAAAAAAAGAAATTATCCAAAAATTTGCAAGAAATTAGTTGAAAGTACTTGAAAATAAACTGAAAATACGTTATAAACAGTTGTTTTTTCTTAAAAAAAAAAGAATTACCTTGAAATTATTGAAAACAAAAAACAAGCAAATGGCCTGCAAAACATTGCTTAAATTTTTAATTTAATAATAATAATTTAAATAATTCTGTAAAATAATTTTAATATGCAGTTGTGATAATTCTAAACAGTTTTCCCAAGCATTTAATTTTTTTTTTGGCAATTTGTGGAGCATTTCTTACCAAATTGCTTGTTGCCTTTTTTCCCATGTACGAATTTAAACCAGTTTGCCTCGGGTTCAAAGGTTTACATACTTGTGAAAGGCGTCAGAGAGAGGCACAAGAAAAGTGATGTCACTCCAGTTTTCAAATGGTGAAATATTTATCTACTGGTATGTACATATAGGTGATTTTTTTTATTTGTTTATTTGTTTGTTTTTCAAATATGCTCGCTGTCCCTTTTCTTTAAAAAACAACAACAAAAAAAAGGACACAGTGTTATTTAGAAGGAGTACCTTGCCCTACTATGCCCCACTATGCCCTTAGCAGCAGTTTAAGGAAAGGTCACTTCATTCCTACCTGACATTTTTGGCTTAGGAAAGATGGTCTGGTAATAAAACTAGGCTGTCTATGCAGTTGAAAGACACAAGCACTTTTAACATTGGTGCTACATGACCAGAAAAAAAATGGAAAAAAAGGACTTTGGCATTTGCTTTTGCTGAAAAAGTATTACACCTACAACTACCAGAATGCACTGCTCCACACCAGACCAATAACCGCTCCCATTAATAGGGAACGTGATGCAAATTTGTCCGTTTGACACAAGGGCAACTGGCTCATAACAAACAATCTCATACTATAGTTAAATGGTAAGCTAAATCAAATTTTTGAAGTCAATTTAATGCAAGAAATATGCAACTCAGTAACAGAATATAGGTTTATATTTGATCAGCACTGCTAAGTTTTACAGTTTTACTGTTTTTCAGCCTCCGTTTTCACTGTGCAGGAAGGCGCTAGAAGGGGAGTTTTCCACAGATCATTGACACATACAACCCATGTTGTAATGATACAAAGCTGGTTGAAAATTTTCAAAATATCCCCGCGGGCATACAATTTTCGAGGGGTTCAAATGAAAGTAAAAACTGTGACGGCCGACCCTGTTCTCCCCTATTTTTGCCATTGTTATCAGCAGAATTTGGACTTTTGCCATTGTTACATGCATCTTTTACTGTAGAGTTTGGTGCACCAGATGCACACATTAAATGTAAATGGGCTCACACACACCCATGAGCAGAAACAAATGAAGAAGTGGCACACAGAGGAGAGAGTTAAGAGTGCAAATAACTGCTACAAGGTCAGACTCAAAACTTAATCCTGCCTGACAAAGAACCAGAGGGTAAAAGAGGAATCAGTGTCAAGAGGCAAAGAAGAAAGTGTCAGACGGAGATGGAGAGAGGAGAAAAGGGATAAAGAAGGGACATAAATTGAGTGAAGGAGAAAAAGTAGTGCCAGAGAGAGACGCAACAAAAGAGATAGACGTTAATAAATGCATCAAAGGGGAGAGGAGGACTCCCGAAATGATCAAGAGGTTTTGACAGTGTGTATGTGTGAGTGTGTATACGGATTTGACACCATCTTCTTTAACACTTCTGAAAACAAGTCGTGCCCCTGACTCTGTCTTTCTTCTTATGTCGTACCTCCCCTCCATGAAGCAGCCCTTTTTTCTTGCTCTCTTTAATCCTTTCTTCTTATCAGCTTTCAAAACTCCTCTTATCATTTTTTTGCACTTGCATCATTCTCTCCATTTCTGCTCTGCATTCATTATCCTTCACTGCCTACACAGTGCGGAGTGTAACGTACTCTGGGTTGGTATCAGGAAGGAGGAGGTGGGAGTGTGTGTGTGTGTGTGTGTGTGTGTGTGTGTGTGTGTGTGTGTGTGTGTGTGTGTGTGTGTGTGTGTGTGTGTGTGATGTCATCACACCACCATTCCATTTGATCATAACTGCTAAACTGTGCCAAACAGCAATTATTCTATCACAACTTGACAAGTCACTGGTCACTATACCTTTTCTATCATCATCTTCATTAGTATATTATTTTCACCATCATTACCGTTGTATATTTTCATTGACGTCTCCGTGATTTTCCGTTATTTATCACTGTCATCACCGCATCATTTATCCCCACCTTTGCCGCTGTAGTCCCTGGTTTTCTTTTCATTTATTTCAAGGATTAAGCCGAAGTGAAAGACGAAAGGCATGCAGACAGCAGATGTTTAGAGATGTGTGGATCCCTGACGACAGACGAGGGAAATCACTGTGGCGCTCTATGAGTAATCATCACCTCTTAACGCTGCCTAGTTTGTCTGTGTGATGGAGCGAGGATGACAGAGATACAGTAGTATGGGTCAGACTGAGGAAGGAAAGAGACACCAGGTTGGTCCGGGACAGCCAGAGTGTGAGGCCATATTTAGAGCTGTCACTCAAAGCATTGTGGTGTAAACAATTCCCATAAGGGGTTTCCAGAGGAGGAGATCAAGGGCTGTATGTAGGCCAGAGCCTCGGGCTTCTGTTACAGTCATGATATTGAAGAGTTATTGTAGAAATGTACAGAAGTGTAATGATTTCACTTGAGGAAAAAAAAGTGCTTGTTGTTTTTCTGAATTAATCTGATTCTTGTTAATTCAGGAAAAACATGAACTGATTTTTTCTCTTCCCCAGGAACCTATTCTCATGATTTTGGAATAATTATCTCATTATTTTAGAAATAACAGCAGAATTTTATTTTATAATTGAATTTTTTTTCCTAGAATTCTGAGATAATAATTTTGTTAAAGGTCCAGTGTGGAGGATTTAGGGGCATCTATAGGCAGAAATGGAGTAAAATTGTGTTGTCATTAGTTTATAATCTGGAAATAAGAACTGCTGTTTTTGTCAGCTTTGAATGAGTACTGAGTACATATGCACATACAGCGCAGTCCTCTTCCACAGCATCTGCCGTTTTGTTCTTCAGTAGCCCAGAACAGGCAAACGTTTGCCACTGTAGTTCTCCTACAAGCTTGGCACACAGGAAAAGTTCTGCAACCTGGATGCCTCTAAATCCTTCACACTAAACCTTCAATTCAGAATTCACAAGGCATTTTTTTCTCAAGCGAATGCATTTTGCTTCTTTAAAAATGCTTTAAAGTGGGATCAAATCCAGGAGGGTAAAGCAAGTGAGGCAGCTGGAGGAGTCAACTGAGGTTCACTGTTCTTTAAGTAGCTTTGGATTTCTGATGTGAATGAAACCGCACATTAAAGGTATTTTTTAAACAAAAATCTCACACCTGCCATCTCTGCTGCGACATACTGCAGCATCAGACAGGAGAAAGAAGGAAGAAGCAAAGAACTCAATCTGCCCCAGAGTTTAGGAAGACATCATTTTTTAGGATTATTTAGTTACAGTCTTGAGACAGACCCCTGCACCATGTTACATAACAGCCCAAAAGGGTCAGACAATAGGTAGAGGCCAACTGGATTCTTTCTATCTATCTATCTATCTATAGTATCTATCCATCTTTATCCACCAAACATCTGCATGTTGACATCGTCATCGTTTGGATATTAGCATTTAGCTTTAGGGGATACTTTGCAACCAGCTCTGTATCATAACAATGTGTATAATAAGTGTAAATGAACATATTATACACATTGCATTCTGGTAGTTGTAGGTTTCCTACCTCTTGAGCAAAAGTGAATGCCCTTTCTGTGTGTTTTCTTTGATCATTCTCTGAGCACCAATTTCAAAAGTATTTGCATCTTTCTATTGCATAAAGAGCCCAGTTTTATGAAAAGACTGTCTTTCCAGCCGTGAAATACTTCAGAGCACTTGAAAGAGACACTTGCACGGCTATAGATGCACTATTTAACTTCTTAGAAAGAAAATTCATTGACTTAACAGTAATGAGGATAAATTCTCACAAGATTAGCAGCATAAGAAGCATCCACAAAGTCAGAGGATTGTAGAAATACACCCAAACAACATCTGACATCTTGACAATGATAACTAATGAGCTCACATACAGAGCAATCCATTTAGCTGCATCCACAAGCAGTTTTCCCCTCAAAGACTTCAAGGGCCAGAATGATGGATTCACCAGCAGCATGAAGAGCAAAGACCCAAATGCAAAGTTAGCCATTACTGACCAGCATTGGAAAAAGAGGCATTACGTGCAGTTCATTTCAGCTGGTCATTCCAACCTATTGCACTGTCCTCCATTTAGTCTGCAGCCAGTCACTGTGGTTTGATGCAGGCAGCAAGCGGAAAAGAGGAGAGGATGGAGAGGAGATATTGGGCTTGATATGATAAGAGCTCTCTGACTCATTCTTTTTGCATAGACGATTACACTGGGAGTGACTCACACACACACATAGAGACACAGGCATACACACGTAATAGAAAAACAGTAAAAATTTGAGTATCCTCTGGGGCCTCCCTCCCACATTGCCATTAGTTTTTAATGACACCCCTTATGTAGGGAGGGAACAAGCAGAGTGAGAGTGATGAAGGAAGCAAGGAAAGGAAAGAGGGAGGTACCGTGGATGACAAACGACAAGGGGAATGGTGACAATGAACAGGAAGACAGGGGGGAAGATAATGAGGTGTGGAATGAGTGCAGAGGGAGCTGGGGCGTTTATAGGCAGGCTGCAGGAGAGGGTAGCTGTGAAAGAGGCAAAACAAACAAGAGAGTGAAGAGGCAGTCCTGGGGTGTGGTCAGGCTGCTTCAGGACCAGACTGCTAAACTGCAGCCCACGATGCCTGGTAATAAGGAAATCAATCACAGCACAGCCTGTGGGTCATTTATCATTGGAGGAGCTTCCAAAATTTACTGTTACTGCAGATGAATTCTTTGGAATCCTGCAGGATTATTATAGAGGAGATGCAGGGTGGAGCAGTTGCCGACATGTCTGATAGCATTTTGTCATTTTAGGCGTTTAACTTTGTTTAGCATGGGTGGTCATGTGTTTTCTGCTAATTTAAATGGGTTTTAAACTGCTTCTTCTCTTAATGACAGAGTTGTGATATGACAATGCCACCAGACTATTAACCAAGGGATAATTCCTTCCCACTCACCCTGGAGCACATTTAGCTCAGCGCACGTGCATCACGTGTGCTGCTACAGCAAGTAGTGAGCCAACCGGTGGTCACTCTTCAGCACAGTCAGACAGTGTTCAGTAATTTTTTATGATACTGCTATTATTCGGTGAGGTAAAAAATACACTCTCTCTGCTGCAGAAATGCTGCAGGGTTCATGCTTCCACAAACATGAGCACTGTGTATATTAATGAAACAGTCAGTAAGCAGTTTTAAAGCTTTCCATAGCTGAGGAGTTGCAGCTGCCTTGGGTGGGGCGACAGGAGTGATGGACTCTGCTTACACACACACACACATGCACACACACAGATGCATTATCTTACCTTCTGGCTTATGTGCAGGGAAAAGCAGAAATGCTCAAAAGTGCAACTTATTGGCAATGCTGAATCCAGCTGTACAGGGTTACCATGTTTATTAGGTACTGCTACACCTTTGCAGTTGCATGCAAAGCAAAACAGCCCTGTTACACATGGCATCTTTGTGAATTATAATTTTCAGATTTTGTTGACACTGTGTCAGAAAAGCGTTGACTCAATTGGTAATCTCAAAAGGCTGTAAACGGTGACTGTGTTTACATGCACGAAATAATGAGTTTTTTGCCCTTATTCGGAAAAAGGTAGTATTCTTACTACGCTGTTCATATGGCTAATGAAAATAAGTACTCCGCTAATATTTTGTTTACATACAACCATGATTATTCAGCTCAATGTGCTTTAACATGTTGTTTATTACATCAAAATATTGAAAAATGAAACCACTGGGACCACTTTTGCTTTTTTAAGCGTCAAAACAGGATTTTTTTTTTTTAATTTTTCCACAAGTGGTAGGCTTGTTGGAAAATGTGAGCACAGCTTCCCTCCTGTATTTCTTCAACCACCTTGCAAACTATTGACTAGTTGGTTTGTGTACAGTGTATCCATGACAACTCACAGAGCTGACAGTGAACAGGCAAGAGGCCATGTGTGTGGCAAACTGCATTAAAAAAACCCAGATGTAATGTATACACATGTCCAAAGAATGCTTCTAGAACCTGAATAATATCAGCATATCCCTTAATCAGAAAATGTGTTATTAAAGAAAAGGCCCAATGAAAATTTAGAACATTGACATGGAATTTGCTGTCTGCATGACCTGCATTAAATTCAGAATAAGGTACTATTTAGAATATTCCTGTTATATTGGTGTGTATGTAAAAAGTAAGTGTTGTATTGGACTTTGTTGTATATTAAAGGGGTGTATTTTCACTCGTTTTTGATGCGCAAATTGAAAATGAGCATAAAAACAGGTAAATAAAACATCACAACTTAAGAGCAACTTCAGCTACTGAAAATCTTATTTTTGCCAACCTTCAGTAGTTTATCATCTCTCCTTGCTGTAGTGACGTAAAAGAAAGACAATGTGTCAGTACACTGAAATCACTGATGAGGTCACAACTTCAACCAGAGAGAGCAAACTATCTCCTGGTTGTGCAGAGCATAATGCCTCCTCGCCGAATCTGAATGAAGCTTGCTGGCCTTTGCTGATCTCAGTGGCTCTACTCTTCCTGATGACATCGTTATTCTCCCTCACGTTTGGGTTGAAAGATGTGATGCAGCTGCTGCTGAAGGCCAGCAGAGAAAAGGTCAATGCCTCTGGCTGCACAGAGATTTATTTGGGTCAGCATGCTCCCTGTGCAGTCTTCCTATAGTGTCAGCTTCACTTTGTAGTGTTTGTTTAGTATGAATGTGAAGACATTGACCTGCTGTTCACCCACCTACTGCATCAGTGCTCTGCAGCAGTACCACAGAGACTGGATGGTAGAATCAGGACTGAAAAATGTAAGACCAAAAAAAAACCCACATTGCTACCACTCAGGCTGTTATTGTAAAGTCATTTTAGGACGTGTGAAGATAAATATCATTATATAGCAACTTAAAAGTGTCCTTAGAGGTTCTATGTGATTGATCTGAGCCAATGCTTTCTCTTCTCTCATCTCTCCTTTTCTCATGACTCGTACAGTCTCGTTATAGTAAAAGAATTAAAAGACATAGAACCATTTATTTTAGAGTAACTCCGGCTCACTAGAAAAGAGACTGGCAGAGCCTTTGTCAGCACTTCCCCTACCGAGCCTTACTCACCACCATCACATGACTACTGACGGAGGAGAGACGGTCTTTTCCAAAGTGGAATTATCATCAGACAAAGCAGACGAAGATCATCTCGGCTCCTCCTTTGTGTTGCATCATATCCTGTAAACAGTGTTACACAAGTTTTATATGGAAAGGAAAAATCAACATTTCCTTATTAGGTTCTATGCAAATTAAAATTTGAAGGCAATCGCATAATAGTATGTGTCTAACGCCACCTTGTGGATAATTCTAGTACAGCAGATTCAACAAATAATCTGTGTGTGTCTGTGTGTGTGTGTGTGTGTGTGTGTGTGTGTGTGTGTGTGTGTGTGTGTGTGTGTTTGTATGTGTATTTCTGATATGTTATTCCCAGCATTGTCAACAGCGGTGACTCATTGTTTTTGCAGTCAGACCTGTAAAGTTTTAATTGTGTGTGTGTGTGTGTGTGTGTGTGTGTGTGTGTGTGTGTGTGTGTGTGTGTGCCTGCCCGAGACAGGTTTATCCACAGCGGTGCGTCATGATTTGCTGTACTCAGGTCTCTCTGGGTTTAATGGAGCTCTGGGGTGCATGGCTGTTGGAGGACTCTTCTTCACCTTCAGCTGGAGGACTCACCTCTTTGCCATTGCCAGCGGTGACGCACACACACACACACAGACACACACACACACACACACACAGAGTTTATCCTTTTTAGAATATTGTGCAGTGTAGTGAATAGCTTTTTATAGTAGCTCTTGGTAAAACATCATCAACAACAACAACAACAACAACCAAAACACATGAACATAATTTTAAATTTTGTAATAATTATGATAACTACTGTAGTTGAGGTAACCTTAATTGGGTTTTGCACTGGTCTTATAACAAACAGATTTAAAACTTGTTGCTTCTGCCGTTATTCTTGCCATTATGTTACTTTGCAAATCAGGGGCAACAAAACAAACAAGCTGCTTCAGTGTACCCAAAGAAATACAATCTTTCACACTGTCTCTGTCCATGGTGCTGAAACAAATGCAGCCTTTCACTTTGTTTCTGTCTGCAGTGCTGAAACAAATACAATCTTTTATGATGCCTCTGTCCATGGTGCTGAAACCATCAGATTCGATGCAGTGTATACGAAAAAGACAATAATTAGATAGGGTTGCTGGTACGATCACCACCATAAAGTCATACAAATGACCCTTAATACTTTAATGATTTCTGAGACCTTTTTGTTTTTCTCATTTTTTAGACTTAATGATGGGACTCTCAGCAGCCCCATTGCAGTGGCTGTGGAACTTATGAACTCATACAAAGGAATTCGGCTTCATTTTTTAAAAACCTATAAACTCTTTATCTGGCGACAATCTCATTCTAATTTCACTTTGCATGATATTTACAAGCCAATTAAACAAGCCTCATTTTCTTAGCTCCCAAACAGTAGAACCCAGACAGTTTACATGGGACTTTGACAGTGACACCTTCGTTTGAGAAAGACATTATGTTGTGATTTTGTGATTTGTCTGATTCCTCTGACTCTTTGAAATGTCACTTACATCAATTCTGCTACTACATTATGACCTCATCTCTCTGCTGAACCAGTCATGTGCTGAATCATGTCTTCTTAGGCAGGTGAAGATAAACCTTGAGGTGTGTGGGTATTATGACTACAGACAGACAAGTTAGTCTGCTATTTTTACTGTTTTCCACCCATTTTCTTTTACTGTCATGTATTTCCTGCATGTCCTTTGTCATTTTCTCTGTGTCAAATAGTTGTAATCGCTTAAAATTCTTGTAATTTTGTCACTTTAAAGCTTGATTTAAATTATCTTTTTGGAGGTTTCCTGTTTCCCACTGCTGGTAGTTATGAATACAGACAAGCTGACAGAATTTAAATTGCAAGCTGGAGCGCCATGGACATTAGCCCTGACTGGTTTGGCAGGGAGCTAATCAACTCTCATTAGGTAAATTGGCCTTAATTAGAGCTTGCAATCAGTCTCCTATCAGGATCAACTGCAGCCAACCTTTGTACCTGCTACTGTATATACGTCAGCAACCTGAAGAGAGATACAGAGTGAGGATATATTTAGCCTAATTTCTTCTCCTCTGCATACAGCCTTCCTCTCTGCATACGCTGACATCGCTCTGAGCAATCTGCTGGGAACAGTAAGTACACACACTTCAAGCCATGTGTGTATTTAGCAGCAACACTGAGGAGCCTTCGGCGGTTCTTTTCATTTTTCAAAGCCTACGGTGACTCAATTTCAGCCTCAGATTTAGCAATAGCATGGCTGCAAAATAATGTCAAGACTGAAAAAAATAATGATTACACTTTCCTTGTTGAGCTGAAAGTGTTAATTCTTTCAGACTGTGAAAAAGAAACTGGTCAAAAAGCAAGATTATTTAACAGTGTTGCATCACTCTAGGGTTTTGTTGATTCTTGCCTGATGACTGTTGTGCAAAAACAAAATACTGCAGACAAATAGGAGTTATTGTACAGTCATTTTTCTCCCAATATTTTTTTCAGTCTTGTCTTTAGTAAGTGAACACACATCTTTTATACCTTCCTCAACAAAACCTGAAGTAGGCTAATGCTAAAACTCTCCGACTCTTTTTATGTATAGAGCTTGTAAGTCTCTTACTCACCTCACTATCTCTAATTCATTAAAGAAGTACCCTCCAAGCAACCATTAGTATATCAAATAGTCAGCCTGTGTTATGTTAAATTTATATAGAAAGCTTTGTTTTTCTTGCATTCCTTCACAGTGAACAAAGAATTCAAAATTCTTGATGGACTGAAGTCATAGGGGGCCGCTTTTAACAGCAGCAAAACTCTATCAAAGCACCTGTTTACAAACTTTCACACAACTCATGCAGTGCAATCTGGTTTCATTTATCCAGTCATATTCTCAGTACTTCTCAGACAGTATTTCAAGAAAGGGAATTGTACTAAAAGTAAAACATAAACATTTTCAACATCTTTTCCCTCTTCAAAGCACCACCTCAGTTTTCTACACTGAAAACAAATGCTGGTCTACCACTGTCTTGGTCAGTTTGTTTGTGTTATTGTGTGACTTCAGTGTTTTAAACGGTTACTTTAGTTTCACAAAAGCCACATGATAACACAGCAAACTGTTTGAGGCAGTGGTAGACCAGCAGTTCCCATGTTCAGCCAGGTAAAATTACTGTTTTTGTCAATGGAGTTTGAGAGGTTACACTCGATGTTCAGTTTTCTGTCGGGGAGGGCAAAGATGTTTGAGAAGTACTGAGAATACGACTGGGTAAATGAGACCTGGATTATACCGCACGCATTTATTTTTAGAGATTTATAGTTGTGTTGTTGTTAAACACAGACCTCTGTAACTTAATTCATTATGAAGTTAAGTTTTCCTCATGAATTCAGTGTAACATCGGGTGAGTAATTGAGAAACAAATGGTCATTTTGGGTGTCCAGTATTCCTGTAACTTACTTTTTCTCCACCTCTTCTCTTAGGTTGGTCTCCCAGCATGCAGTTGGGCAGCTACTTTGACAGTCACGCTGATGTTGCTGCAGACAGGCAGTTTAGCAGCGTACCGAATTCCTACTCATCAAGTTATGGCTCCTGAACGCAACCTGCACTCCCGCAGCCAATGGGAAGCTGGAAACACTGCAGACACAAAGAGCACTGATGTGTGATGTATTGTACCGTACTGTATCAGTACTTTGTTCCTCTGAGTTGGATGGGCTCAACATATATATACATATTTGGTATAAGCATTTTATTAATAGATTCTTTAGAAATACATTTTTAAAAAAAAAAAAAAAAAGAAGAAGTAGAGAAGTAGATTTAACATTTTGAGGAAGCTGTCACTCCACAATTTGTCCACAAGGTGGCACTGTATGTTCAGCAATGAAATGTTAAAAAATGTTACTGAGGCATGATAGTTGTTAAAAAAGCCTCTGTATTCAAAACTAGACATCTCTATTACATGTGTAACATTTCCAACCAAATTTTAAAACTTTTGTTATTCCAGTCAGTTTGAACTTTTTAATAAAAACAAACAAGCAGCCAATTTAAAGGGAAAGAAAACTTCTTTTAATTGGCATGAAATCAACAAATCAGTTCAGTAAAATCATTCATTTTTAAAATGACAGTTATATTACTGTTATCGTCAATAAAAACACAGACAGAATTCAACAGCAATTATTTTTTTTAACCCCTTCAGTACCCTGCATAGACACACTACAACATACGACTCCACGGGGACTCATTGTAAAAACAGACATGTATCTCAATGCAAGCAGACGGTGAGACAATGAGTTCACATGTGATGTGTTTCTGAAATGGACGGAGTGGTCAGCTGCTTAGCTCAGGATGTTAAAGGCAACTGTTTGAATCTTATTATTGTTATCAGATTTTCTTAAATGATAAAGTGAAGGTGTTCTGTGGTTCATTATTATTATCAGCCTTTTTTCACAGTGCTTCATGTTGCCTGTGTGAATTTTTTTAAAGTATATTTCCCCATCAACATCTATATTCCCAAACACACACACATGTCCACATTCACACACAAACCATACACCCCAGTCTAATGTGAAAAAAAAGAATAATAAATATTAAAAAGATTATTTTTTTCATACAGGTGAAATGAAAACACTGTCACAAACAATAACATTTGTTTTCTATCATCATGCATTTCTCTTTCAGTGCTGTCAGGATTATTTTTTTTATTTTTTTGTCTACGTCAGTTTTAGTTCTGGGACTAAATTCTTCTTTATCGTTAATTACCTCACAGACAGTGGTGATGAGGTTAGTAACAGGATGAAACATACAAAAGTGCCTCTCAGTCTGTGATTGATCAAGCATAAGAAAAAAAGTAGAAATATAAATACTTGCACAAACGGTACTTGTGTCTTTTTAAGCTGCGTTACAAAAGAATGAACATTCGTAGTTCTACGTACTTTCAATTGAAGATTTGATTGTGAGTGCTGTTGTGCTTCTTTTAGCATGACCGTGTGTGTTTGTGTTTTGAGTGTGTGTGTCTGCATGTATGGTTGTGTTCGTTATGGTTCAGAATAAAGGCAGAATGACATGGCTGTCTTAATCGGTATCACACACACAGACACCATACATGCTCACATGTGATGTTTACAGTATCTGACGATGACATGAGGAAGAGGTATCTCTTATATCCAATTGAACCCAGTGTAAACTTCAGATAAGTGTGTGTGTATGTGTGTGTATGTGTGTGTGTGTGTGTGTGTGTTTGTACCTTGTATGTCTGCATGATGGTTTTCATGCACAATCTATAAAAAACTTGATGATTTTACTTGTTTTTTCTATTTCTGATGTATTTTAGCATGCATGCACTTGCATTTTGTTCTGGTTTCTCCTAAGTCTTTATAGCTGTAATGGTTGAGAAAAGTCCAATGGGAAAAAATCTTCAATAATGTTGCCATGTTAGAGCATCCTATTGAAATTATAAATGTGTTTTTGCGTTGATGTAATCCTACTTTGTGAATGTTGTTTTTCCCACAATGTTTTGTTCTTCATGCATGTAAACATTCACCTAATCTAATCAAGTGTAAACAGTGACGCTGTGCCTGGGTCTAGCCTGCTGTCAGCTGACTTTTTTTAACCAACAGGACAGAAGCTAGAAAACAACAAACCTAACTATTAGGAATAAAATTATTGTTTATGAGCAAAACAGAGGGAGCAGAGCACAAGATCGATTGAAACAGCTTAATTGAGGGGATTATTCTTAGTCAGATTAAAGGAATCGCTAGAAATTTTGGAAAATATTATTTGCTTTCATAGACTTGTTAAATTAAGCTGCAAAGAGTGGGTCAGAAAACTAAAACAAGAGCTGAAAGATGCTAAAATGCAGAGAGAACTCCCAGAGTTGGATGATAAACTATTGATTAGCTTGACATGTGCCACACACAGCTGTGATCTCCTGCTCTGCTCCCGTCTCAAACTATTCTGCTGTTGACTTTCTTGTAACTTGACTAACTCTTGTAATCCGTAGCGAAGGGGTGGAATCCGAGGAAAGATTAGCACGGCTCTGCTGAAGGTTTCAACTCAAAGCTTATTTTATATTTTCTAAATCCCTCAGAAATCTCTGGGTTCATCCCCATTACTGCTGCCACACAGACTCAAACGAATCCAGGATTGTCCCTTAAAGAAGTTTTTCTCTCTTGCAGGAGAAAATGCACATCCCGTGTCTTTGCAGAGTTTAGCCGTCTCTACACTGTACTGTGCGTACTGTGTTTCTAACACCTTTCTGTGTGTATAAGCGCTTCTCTGTATCTGCTGTATGGGTACTTGCACCCATATAGCAGATACATCGTCTTTATGTGTTTATGGTGGTGTGTATGTGTATGTGTGTGAGTGTTTGTGTGTTTATTTTCAGAGCAGCCTCCCCAGCACCACTCCCTCTCTGCTCCTAGCTTCTCCTCTCAGGATCTCCAGGAAGCCCAGTTTGGTCAAGAACTCCAGCCTCTGACGGTCTGTTGGCTGCACCTCACAGAACACACCCTGAGAACCTGCACACATGGTTATGAAACGTGTTTTTTTTAAACTGTTAAATCACAATCTTGCTCTCTAGCTGCATACAAAAATACACAAACTTATACTCATATGCAATAAGTAGAGTCAGGGGTTCACTGAAAAATAATGAACCACACACAACCTGTTAGTCTGAGGTAGAATGTCATTCAAATGTTTAAAAACACAGAATTTCAAAATCCAGGATAAACATCAGCTCCACCACAAGTACATATGTTAAATATATATATTTACGAGTGTCTATTTGCACCCTAGCTTCAGCTATTTGGCTACTTACACCTACTACAACACCTTATTATAGATACCGCTGTGTGCTGTGATTGGCTAATACTCGTCATGCTAAAGTGGTAAGATCAGAGGTGGTCAGTGTGAAGGTTTTAATAGTCAATCTTGCCCATTCTCTGAGATTAAAGTGGTAAATTACAGGGAAAAACTCAAATGTACTGCCAGAAAAGTCAGATGATGTATAAAAGGCAATACAGTCAGTGGAGAGAGTAAGATGTGGATGAATGGGTTAAGCTCAGGACTTTCACACAATAGGCAGGACTGAGAATCCTGTGAGAGTCAATGTTTGTTCATTATTTTTACAGAGTTGACTTGTTTTCAGTTTTAAGGAGGAGCTGCTGAATGCACACTGTGTACATAAACTTTGCCCGAATAGCTGAATAGACTCATTAGTGTTAATGTCATTTGATAGAAAGCTCAGGAATAAAGCTACACCCTGGTGTAAATAGCCACCAAATAGCTGATAGCATCTGCCAAAATTAAACTATTGACTTTTATGGTGTGAAAACATTTTAATGAACTTGAACGTGAATGTGTTCACATTAATGTTGTATTACAACACTGCTTCAACCGCGCATATTTTTCTGCTCCTCTTACAGCCTCAAACTGGTGAACACTGATGTTACTATCTACAAAAGTCCTCCAGAGAAGCGTTTGACGAACTGAAACAAGGTATGTAAATATTTTTCACGTCTTGTTGAACCATATACCTTCACTTTGTCAGAGGTGATGGTTCATGATGCTTTACCTCAGTTTAAAACAAGACACACCAATACACTAACTCAACACCCTGTCTTAACCATCATAAGCGAAGACAAGTGGCCCCTGGGCACAGGTATGGAAAGGGCCCCACCACCTCTCCTACACAGGAGCAAGAGCCACAGACTGACTGGTGGTTTTGCATCATTATTTAGTCATTAAACATCTTTATGGGGTTCATGTCTCTTTGTGGACATTTTGTTTCTCATTGTAGTTATTTTGAATCTCTCAGGTGTAATTTTTTTTCTCTTTCTGGCCAGTACGGGATCACTGACTTTTTGCAAGTCAGGATGTGCACAATCGGCGTGTTCAGTAATCAATCCATGCTTACCGTTGGCCTTAAGTGCAGTGAGCAGGGCGGTGAGCAGTGTCCGGCTGACGCTGATGTCAACCAGCTCAGGCAGGGCGTCCAGTCGCAGCTGAGAGGGGAAGTGATAGAGGAGAGAGTCTGGGTATTCTCCCTGGTCCTCCTCCATCAGCTGGATCAGGTCCTACACAGAGTAAAGCACAGATGCAAGGACACTCTCACAATGTGTTGCCAAAGGAGCTTTGTCCTAACCATCTTAAATTTTGGGACTTTTTTGTCAGTGCTTGTTAGATGGATGGTTGAGGCACAGCATGTGCCAAGCATATTCCCATGTTGTTGTAGTTTCCAACAGCAGCCACTAGGTGATACTAATGGACCATTTTTTACTTAGCGTGCCTTGTAAAACCTCATTAGACTTTCAAGTTACTGAGAAATCTAACCACAAATTACATAAAAACAAAGTATAAAGACTACTTAGCAAAAATTCAAATCACAACAAATTTATTTTAGCATACTTTTAATGTTTTATCAACAGTCTGCGCTGTATCAGCAGCTTTTATTTTGTAGACGTAGACCAGTATGATTATACTAATGTACTTCCTGTCAGAGAAGCCAGTATGCAGTTTTTCCTGGCATAGAACTTGCAAGCAGAGAGGTTTTCTCTTCCTAGTCTTCAGGTCATAAAGCAAATAATAAGGCACAGTCAGCGATAGGACGGAGGGAATAAGTCACAGAAAATGTGTAATTTACTGTATCAAATACTGCTGCTATATTCCCACATCTAATAAAGCAGAAACAGATGCCATGAAAACGCTTCCACCTTCACACACCTGTAGCTGCACTGTGAATGACAGTCATTCACAGTGGGAGAGTCAGTGTGCAGCGTGACGCGCAGAGTGGGCAGATAAGTCCTCCTAAAATGTCAGGGACTGACTGTCCCTGCTGCTCTGTTTGGCTCTGTGCCTGAGATCGCTCAACTGTTTGTCATGATGAGTAACAGTGACGCTGTAATCAAGGGCATTCTCTACTTCCACTATACTTCACTGTGAGTGTTCTATATTCACAATTGTGTACTTATCAAAAATAATTCAATATGTCTTATCAATCAAGTGGCTCAAAAAATAATTTAAATGAAATCTTGAGTCCAGTCTGTGTGTATGAGTGTGTGTCTTTGGTTTTGTTTACCTGTGTATGCCACCTACCTCCCACTAGTGCATCACAGAAGGATCCAGATGGTGCAACTGCAGGTATGTTGAAACATCTCTGTGCATAAATTCAGTTGAGTGTGTCTATAACTCTTTGTTTTTAGCTGTGTTACACTGCTGCGCTCTTCAGAATGACACAATAGTTATGAATTTATATGCCAAGTTTAATGAAATACTTACCTGCGTGTTGGGGTGTGTGTTGCCCCCTTTAGGCGGGTATTTGTCTCTCATGGCAGGCATCCAGCTGGCCTGGCACCTCTTGGCAAAGGAGCGCACATCCAAGATGCCCAACACGCAGCCACACACACCCAGCTCGTCCTCCAGGATGAAACTGTACTCCGGGCACAGTGCCAGGCACGGCCCAAGACATCTGTGGAAATGAGAAGACATTACTATTTGACAAATATGTGAGTACAAACTAGTATTCTGATATGATTAATATTTAGCATGAAAATGTTTTTTGCAGTGTAGAGGATTACGCTCTCCTCTTTATCGCTCTTACACACACACACACACACACCTGTCTCCTATAACATCTGGATGAGCAGAGGTGGACTCTTGGCCGCCCTGAGTCCTCAGGTGGAGTTGGCGCACCATCCGATATAACTCCAACTACACACACGTAAAATGATTATCATTATCATTGAATATCTTTGAAAGAAAATATTATAATTCTGTAGTTTCATGCCCCAGTCTATTTGGCCACATGTTTCCCAATTGCATGTGTTGGACTAAAAATCTACAGGTGACTGAACGATCTGAATCCTTTAAAAACTGTTTAATTTTGCAGCATTTCTCCATATAAGGATCGTACTGTGACACTGGCTGAAAATTCCATAAATCTTCCATGACTTTCCATTACTAAGTCAGAGTGTATGCACGATCTAAAAATGTCCTTCCTTCCTGGTTCGTTCCAAGTTTTATTTTTATTCTAAAGACAAATAGTGCGGTTTCCACAGCAGCTATGCTTACATTTTGCAGGTGATAAAGTGATAGTGCGTACTGTATTGTGAACAAGGTACAAGGTAGATTGATTTGTCATGTTTTCTTAAACGTGGTTTTGACCCTAAATCCTGCTACATCTTTTGTACTGATATTCCATGAATTATCCTGGCGTTATGTGCGAAACAATAACGTGTGGGAGTGAATTCTCTCACCTTGTCCTTGCTGTGGTAGGGCCTGATGTTGTAGAGACGAGAGGTAGGGAAGAGAGGAGGAGGATGAGTGAAGAGTTCACTGCTGCTGCCTATTGGGAGAAGCATCTACACACACATGCACGCACGCACACACGTGAGCGAACAGACAGAAGTTACAGGCAGGCAGTTACAGAAAGATTGAAATTCAGTGTCACAAACTTAAATTTTAAAAAGGATTGATTAGCAACATCTAATCAAAATAACATAACTCACACCCTACCTGCACTTCCCCAGACACACCCCCTTTGAACGCCCATGGCTCTGACTCCACTCCCAGTAGGTCTGCCCCTGTGGTCTTACCGCACCCTACCACAGACAAGAACCAATCGCAGTCAGGGGACATGATGTGGTCAGGGCCGATGGAAAACGAAGGCTCAGTTAAATCAGCTTTAAATATACATGCCGGCATAAAAGTTCAGTGTTTTACAGCATGACAGCTACACGAGAGATGTGGGCTGAAATTATCTTCTTTTTTCATGCTGGTGCTATAAATATTTGAAGCGTAACTGGTGGTTCAGTCCTTGCCACACTATTATCTGCTGAGCTCCACTGAGCTTGTGCTGAGATATAATGATTGGATGTTAATAGTGGGAATCTTTCAGACTGAATTTACTCTAGATAAGAATGATTTGTGCAGCAGAGGCTACTTGCAGTTAGTTAAGTCGGGGAAATGAATATATAAAGAGTTTAAGGTTGTGCCTACTCACAGTGGAAGCAGTTCCTCCAGGTGCCCAGCGTGGAGCTGTCGCTCAACACTCGTCCATCTGAGTGAGACAGGTGAGCAGGGTTACATCATTAGATTATAGTATAGCATAGTGTCATAGGGTACTATGTTACAATATAGAGCTACAATACTATACCAAAGTAGGGCTGGGCATTAGGTTATAGGAGAATAGATATTGTGTTAGATCTCTGTAGTCTTTTCCTGGTTTTAAAAGCTGCATTAAGTAAAGTGATTTAATTTTCTTAACTTACCAGACTGTTCTAGCTGCTCTATTATTGGCCTTTTCAGTTATAATATCCAAATTACTGCTGATTATTTATTAAAAATCGCATTATGTACATATTTTATGGAAGTACCAGTATCTAGTCCTACAATATTGGGGTATTTTGTCAAACATGTCATTAGATCATTCTACACTTTAAGAAACTATACAAAACTATGCTATAATATACTGTACTATACTACACTATACTATATCAAACCATCATATACTATACTGTGCTATATAAAACTATAAGAAAATGTACTATAAGATATACTTATATATACAATATGAAATATACAATACACAATATGAAAAGATAGCCAAGCATACCAAGCCAAGCTATGTAATTCTATTTTATATATTATACACTCTGTATTCCCATAGTTCCCTGCTTCTCTTTCCACTCACCCAGCCAGCATATGAATGCTTTTGCCAGCAGAGCCGTGTTCCTCAGGTCCCACACATAAGGGTAAAGGTCGTAGAGCACTGCCCTGTTGGCCCCACCCACCACGCTGCAGTGGAGCTGTGCTATGTCTTCACACAAAGACAGGACCCTGGAGGAACGGCCACGCCACTCGTCAATCTAAGGACACACACACAAGTATGTAAAACACTCACATTAAGAATCGTGCACGCCACAATTTAACAAGAAATCTGCACAAAACCCACACTGACCTTCTGAGGCGTTGTCTTTTTGCTGTTTGCGCTGACCAGGTGGCAGTTTGCTTTCAGCCAGGTCAGGTCCTGCAGCAGTTTCTGGGCAGATGGGCCATGCTCGTGGGGTAGATAATAAAGACCAACCAGCAGCCGCACCTGGGACTCACTTAGCAGGCCCTTCCCAGCACAGAGCCCCTGACCCTGGGCCTTCTGTCCCCTGCCTCCAACAGAGGGTGCACCAGGCCTGGATCCTGGAGGTTGGTGATTGGGTTGACTAGGCTGGTTTGACCTCCTTCTTTCACCATCACGTCCGTCGGTCTCCCCCTTGACCTTAGTAGGTGACGTTGGAGGTGAGCTGGAGTTCAGGGGGAAAACAGGAAGCTTGGCCACGGCGGAAGATCCGCGAAAGGTGGAAGGGTAGTCGGATCTGTCAGGAGTTTTGCAGCGAGTTGTTGTAGCAGAGGAACGCTGGTCTGCTCGTGAGCTCTGTCGACCTGAAATAATTTTTAAAAAATAGGTTATGTTATTAAAGTTCTAATTTTTAAGATCTCAGTTTCATTTGCTTTGGCAGCACCTATGGCGATAAGTGGTAATTGCAGATGTGGTTCTAGTTCTCGTTTCTCAGAGATCCAAATCAATCAGTTGGCAATTGTTTTTGTTTCTTTAGATGTAGACTTGTTTTTGAAGTTTCATCATTTGTAGTCATTGCTCTTTTCTTTGTTTGTTCAGCAATCATCAAACTTTACCCGCAATGCTAGCAGAAACCGGGAAAAAAACAGAGGCTGCTTCACAAACCAATGAGTTGAAGACAATGAGTCTGTTTTGTGGTGAGTGATGGAAAATGTGTTAACTCTGCATGTCTGCATTAGTTTTTTCTTGTAAATGTTGCCATAGACAGACCGGTTTTTAACTCTCCACCACAACTGTGTTACCCCACTCAGCAATTGATACTGGCGTAACAGACATGTATTTAAATAAAAACATTAGAGATTATTAACAAATGTAATACTGTGGCCAAAAGACATTTTTAGGCCACCTTCAAAATTTCAGTTTGTGGTCAACGGTGCAGAAATGTTGCAGTTAAGGTATACACTGATTTAAGTTATCCACTCAGAGGTCATGAATATGACTGAGAAGTTAATTGTTTGAGTCCAGTTAATGTGACACACATATATACATATATAATACTTTACCTGCTTGTAGTGGTTGGTTGAGTTCTTCCATCCAGTCATGAAGTGCAGCAGACAGAGCTCTATCAGGACAGTATTCACACTCCTCATCTAGAACATAAAAGCATGGTTGTATTATATAAGAGGATTCTAAATTACTCATATTCATACAACACACAGTACAGAGAACCACTCTCACAGTCCTCAGTCTTTGGACATATTTATATGGACAAACCTCCCCCCACACCAGTCATACCTCTACATTATGTGTAACATTTATGCATGACTTGAAAATAAGATACACAACTTTTATCTTCTAAAGAACCAACACTAAAACATGACATTTGAAACTGTTGTTTTCAAATATAGCCTACTGTACGTAAGCTGGAGATAAAGCATTATTATGTCTCTGTTTGGAAAATGATCAGAGGAAATGAGGAAAATATAGCACCAAAAAAAAAAAAGCCACAAAGAATGCAACAAAATTGCAAATTCGCGTTTGTATGCCTATGTAAACCAGCCAAGATGCAGTTACATTTTATAATCATGCCTGTGAACACGTCTGCTTCATACTCATCTTCCCCCACAGCACAGGAGAGCTATACAATCAGCACAGTCTCCAGAACAGTGTCATTCATTCGGTATCTTTTTTTTCTCTGTTATATTTATTTTGGTTTTTCAGGAAAATAAAGTATAAAAAGTACCAATTACTGACCAGTACCAATTCAGCATCTAACCAAATATCTCCCCCTCTGGTCCTGAGATATGATACTGAGTAATGGCCAGAAAATTGTTTTAGCAGATCATTATGATGTGAAGTTGACCTTTTGTCATTTTAGATATAAAAATGTCATTACTTAAATATTTTATCCTGTTTGACATTTGTGTGAAATGTTGTCAAAATTAGCATACGAATTCTTGAGTTATGGCCCAAAACATGCTTTGTGAAGTCACAGTAACCTTCACCTTTGACCTTCAACCACCAAATTCTAATCAGTTCATTCTTGAGTCCAAGTGGAAGTAAAACTTAAAGAAATTCCTTTCAGGCATTCTTGAAAGAATGGGACAAAAGAGGTCACAATTACTTGACTTTTGACCTATGACCACAAAAATAAAATCACTTCATTGTTGTGTCTAATTGGAAATTTATGGCAAATTTAAAGAACTTTCCTGAGGGCATTCTTGACATATCGCATTCACAAGAATGAGACAGACAAGGTCACCTTGACCTGGACCTATGACCACTAAAATCTAATCAGGTTATCGTTGAGTCCAAGTGGATGTTTGTGCCTAATTTGAAGAAGTGTTCTTTAGCTATCAGGTTCACAATAATGGGATGGACGAAGGGACAACCCAAAAACATAATGCCTCCAGCCATGGCTAGCTCCAGCGTAGAGACATAAAAATGCAATCTTTACCAACTAACACTGCTTTACAGTGTCTAGTGTCATACATCATAAAACATCGAGCTGACATCAACTTCAGCTCCATGCTTAAATGCAAATATAAAAACACAATTACATGTTTCATCTAAACTGATCCTACTCTAACTTAAAATTTTCCAACTCCAGGAATAAGACACGTACTGCTTTTATGTAATATTAGCCTAATTTGGTCTGCGCCACTATCCATAAAGTTAGATCGTTCACACACAAAAAGACTGGATCCTGTAATTACTTCACATACTACCCACTCACTCCCCCATCCCCTTCCATCTCTTATAATCATTAAAATTCCTCTTCCATTTCCATCCACATCACAGGCCTCAGCCTGCCCTTCATCTCTTTCCTCTTCCCCTCCCTTAAAGCCCATTTCTCCTCCAGCCCTCCGCCTTGGTTCTCCTCCACAGAGGGACGTTCCTCTCCTCTCGTTTCTTCCTTCATCACACCACGCAATTATTCCTCCATCACCACCTCTCGCCACCCGTCTTCAGAACATTACACGCTACAGTGGTTTTCTCTCCAACATTTTTTTTATCCAACTCCCTTGTTTCTGCTTTCTTTCTCTGGCGCTGTTCTCATGTATTATATTATCACAGTAAATTAAAAGCAACACATTTAAACCAAATGTCAAATTAAGGTGATGCAAGAGCTTTTACAGCTCCGCTATCTAAGAGCTGTAGCACAAAGTTTCACAGTCTACAGTTCGTAATATATGCACTTTTTGTGAAATATGATTGCATCAGGGAGCTATGATATCTCAACTAGTTGTGTGAATAGATGCACTTTGCTTTGAAGGTTGATGATTGTTGATGAAATTTGTGGCAATGGGATTCCAATTAAATGCAGGAAGAGATACCTGAATAGATACAACAACTCCTTCATCTTTCTGTCAGTAAATCTCCTAAAATTCAGGACATTAAGAGAATGTAAAATAAGGGGCTGTGTTACAGGTATTTGAATGCACTTTATGTCTGTTGCCACACTATGTATTTTTATGTTGCAGCCTGTTGTCTAAGACAAATTTCCCAAGGGACAATAAAAGCAATCTTTTCTTGTGCAACTCAGTTTTAGGGAACTATTTTTATCCAGTGTAACAACAACTGAAGACTTATTGAGTAACTTTGTCCAGGACAACAGATGGAGCTTTAATTCCTACAAGTTAAATTATTTTTTAAATAATATCACATGAAATTGTGTTAGTTGCCAAGCAACACTGGCTTATTAGACATTTCGACAGGAAGCAATGGGACTAACTGTACATGTCTCTTGTCTGTTGGAGCTAATATTAGTTTATTAACTCGGGACATCTCCTGTCTCATCACTGCTACTTCCTCTTTCCTTCCAGCTGCTCATTAATTCTTTCTGCTCCATCCTTCCCTCCACCGATCCCCTCACCTTTCCTCTCCTCTTTTCCAGCTCGGTACCAGCTCCCCAGTGAATGCAGAGGGATGTAATTGGCTTCGAACTCGCAGTTGGGGTTGAGTAACAGGCCTCGAAGATGGCTCCTCAGCTGAGGCTCCCGGCCCTTAAAAGGTCCCAGGAAGAGACGTCTGGAGTCGTAGTCATTAGCGTGCAGGTTGTCCCAGATGAGCGGCGGGCGCTGGAGGACGGACTCCACCTCAGCCAGGCAGTCTACAGACAGTTTCCTGGAGATGACCTTACTTCCTGTGGGACCAAGAGTGAACGGAAAAGGTTTGATAAACACAAATCCAAATCTGAGACAAGAGGAGACTGAAATGAAGTTATTCTCTGCTTATTCCTAAGGCCTTTTCAGACATACCAGCAGGGGTGGAAGAATTACTTTTACTGTTGTTACTGCAACAAAATCAGAATCTGAATTTTACAAGTACTAAGCTGCTGGAAATATGGCATTTTAATAAAACCAGGATGTCTATGCAGTAAAAAGACCCTAATACTTTTTAAGTTGGTGCCACATGACAAGAGAAAATAGAAAAATGATGCTTTTATTAGAAGCTGATTCTACAATAAGTTTCAGCAGTAGAATAAATGAGGCTTAGTTATGCTTAATGCACAAGTCGGGTTGTCCTTAAGTATAGATTTCTTATTTACTGTTAGTAATTTTTGTGTAATTGTCTGAGTTGTATCCTCTTTTCTGGCTAATTCTAGTGAATCAGTGAAGTAATCCATTGTATGCTGTCTTTGGAAATGGAATTTATTGGTAGTTTGGACATCAGGCATTATGTTGCTGATGTTGACTAGTATATGCAAATGCAGTAACATTTATTTATGTAAACTGTTTGCAGCATGACATTGTTTCCTCCTGGCTTAATCTTGACACTTTTTATTTTCTAAAACAAGCAGTGTAACCCATGCATGAACACGCTGGAGCCCCAGAGGGTTCACAATTTAATTTTCAAGGAAAAATCATTTGTGAAACATGATCCTGCCATCATATTTGGTTATATAAACAGCAGTTTGCTTTCCTGTGCTGTAATGTTGACACAGAAAGTGAAAAACAAGCATAAATGCTGTAGCTTACCATGACATATCACCAATGAAAAGCTTCTAATGTGAAAAAATAAAATTAGCAAATTATTTTTAAAAATTAACCTAAAAGAGAGTAGATAATTTGTGTACATGAGCACTATATTTCCATATGGTGTGGGCGGATGTGAAATTGTTTTTTGGTCTTTTGGAGGTTGTTGGTGGAATCGTGCCGGCACTTATTTACATGCCATTTGCATTTGTCAGTATGTGCTGTTATTAGCCAAGAGACGGCAGGTCAGCTAATGAGGCTGAGAAACAGAAAACAAGAAAGTGACTGGTTTATGTCTGCAGGAATACAGCCTTATTATACAGCGGTAAAGAAAACAGTCAAAATGTTTGATTTCTACAAATTACGTTATCATGAATCATTTTTAGATTTCATATTTATGCTGAGACGTGTTTGCGTTTCACCTGTCCATATCACTGTTATGTTTGGCAGCAGGTCCTCTCCAACAGTCTGCAGGTAGGGAGACTTTGATACACTGGGAGAACACAGAGATCCACAGTACTCTACAGGGGAGACAAACAGAGGTACATTTCATCAGATCTGTCAAGTTTTATAAGATTCTTTAGATTAAAGACATTCAGATTCAACTCAGTTCAGCACGCCTACCTGTGGGGCAGAAAAGGAAGACAGGTGGTTCCCCCAAGTACCGATAGATCTCATTGGTTACAGTGACCTGAGCATGAGCGAATGAAGAAAAGGCCTCGCTGTCAGCCTGACACATGGAGTGGTCGATGTCATCAAACAGAATGGCAAATGCCTGGCAACCTAGGTCTGACACCTGGAGAGAGAGAAGAAAAAGAGGTTGTACGTGAGAGAGAAAAAGAAAAGCTCATAAAATGTTACATTCCTGCAGTGTTCAGTGCCTTGTTGTGTCACGTACCTGTCTCAGCTTGCGCTTTAGGAGTGTCAGGTCACAGGAAGAAGAGAAGACGATGTCCTGACCAGGAGAGAGGGCGTAAACAAACCTCAGGCCTCTTGACTGAGCCTCCTTTATGAGAGTACGTAACTGACCTGAGAGCAGGAGGAGAAAAATCTTAAATTTGAAACGGAGTTGTTCCGATGCCAATGCTAGTATCGAAAAAGCCTTCGATACTGCCTAAAATGCTAGATCGGCCAGTAAACAAGTGGGCCCATCTGATACCAAGTAATTTATTGATAAACTTAATAGTAGTACTATTCTTCAGCGGGATTCATTGTCTATATGTATTTGGACATGTTTAACATAGATTTTGTTAATTTTTCTTTAATGCAGTGGTTTCGGTATCGGCCAATGTGCAAACCCAAGTATTAGAATCAGTATCTGGAAGCGATAAATGACATGGAATATGAAATTAAAAGGGAGACAAAATGAGACAGTTTGGCCAGAGTTTTCAAAAAATACTGAAATTACGATTATGTTTCTGACATCTAAGGAGATTCAGCTTGGCTCGAAATGACCAGGCCTTCAGACTAACGCCACACAGTCTCCCGGGTACTATAAAAATAATATAATGGGTAACATAAGACTTGTTGACACCTTTTAGGGAGGTAATGAAAAATAAATTTACCAGCAATTTCAAACAAGGCAATTTTATATTTGGGACAGTAAATATTGAGCCTCTTTGAGGACAAAATGTCCCGGGGCAGATCTGGTACAGATCTGAAACAAATTAGTCTCAATACTGCAGAGAGTCTGCCTCAAGTGACTCACCTTTCTCACTCAAATAGTCCAACTAACCAACAGAGGTTGGTAGCGAGTTGAGGTGACAGAATCCAAAATGTAAAATCTACACGCAGTTCATCTTCACTGATTATACTTATGATGAACTGACAAGAACACTGTTGACATATGACACTTTTATTGTGGGTTTCTAGATTTATGTGTTTTTGCAGACTGTAAGGAATTGTTAATATGTCACATTTCTTAAAAGTATTTGACATAATGTTTTCACCAGGAAAAGAATTGGAAATAATCTCAAATGGGATCCAGTTGTTGTCTTGCAAATATAGTGACACTGCTCCAGTCTGTAAAATCTTAAAGTGTGTGACTAAAAACTCACATTGTCTGAAGATGTGAGTGGGTATCATACTTTAATCTTTCAAAATTATAATCAAAACCTTTTTAAAGTCTTGCTAGGCATAAATAGGAAACCTTGGATGCACACATGGTTGGATAAATTGTTGAATAGCTAGATTGGGCAGTAGGGGTGGGGGAACAAAATTGTATCTTAATATTGCAGTATTTCACATGGCATTTAAATTACTGATATCTCAAATACAAGTTAAACTTTTAATAGCTTACTAGAATAATAAAATCAATTGCTTTTTTGGTCCACTAGATATGTTTTGCTGCAATAAAAATGACTGAAGTAAGACGAGATGACTTAAAACTTATTTGATAAAACAGATGTTGACAAAGTTTTTCTTTGGAAATGTAATATGCAGTTGAAAAAAATGTAATAATAAAATGAAATATATGTTGTTGCAACACTCAGTATATTGAAAAATGTTTAAAATCACATTTATATTGTATCGTGACTTAAGAGTTGTTATATTATCGCATCATTGGGCCTCTAATGATTCTTACTCCTTATTGAAAGATGATAGATGGATGAATGGGATGTTCTTACCCTCCTCCTCATGGGAGTAGACTTCTCTCCACAGCAGTCTGTGTTTGAGGTCATCTTTTGGGCCGTACAGGTAGGTGTTCAACCCCCAACTCTGCATCCTGGCACAGACAGACATGGGGGCGGTAACATGTGTTACTGAAGGTTTAAGTAATTTCACTGGTAAATCTGTGAATCTGTAACAAGAAGAAAAATTAGAGACGGTCCTTGTCAACCTCTTTCAATCGGTGCTTGATGTAAGCACTTTTTGACCGCCAAAATATGTGCTTTTTTGTTTGAGTGTGAGCACTTTATTGTGCATCTTTATTCTGAAAATCACTTTTCAGCTGATTTTTAAATACAGTCGATTACTTTGTATATTCATTGCATTCATTTCATATCGCTTTTTCCACAGTTTGATGCCACAGCTTTAGACGGGTGAGACAGGAGCCCTGGAGATTGAAAGGAGGAGCAGAGAGAGGGAGGTGAGGACAGACGGAAGAGGATAAAAAAAAAAAACTGAAAAACAACAAGCTGCAAGAAACAGATCCGCTGTATCGATCGTGGGGCTCCATGTTACAGTTACAGGAAATGACCTCCTGAATTATAAATAGAGCATAGTACTAGGAATGAAACAGTAGCTGCATCACACACACAATAACACGAATACTGCTCTCTTTCTCTGTCTGTCTCTCTCTCTCTCTCTCTCTTTCTCTCTCTGGACAGAAACCAGCTCTCATCGTCCTTGTCATTTGTGGGTGGACTATGTTCTCGCTCCCTGCTTGATTTCCTGGACAGATGGTATGTAAGTCGCCTCCACAAAGATGCAACCTACCTCCCTCAAACACACAATCAGATACACACACATTTCCATACTGTACACACATGCGCCGGCCTAATGTGCCGGACTTATGCAACACTCATTGTATGAATTTTGCTTGCACCCCACACTTGAGTCTAACAAAAGCTGCTCTAAAAATAAATCTGGAACCCACACGCTCGAGCTGCCGAAGACCAATTCAGCCTCAGAGTCAAGCAAGTATCATCTGACTATCAATAGAAGTTCATAGTTACAGACTGTATATTTAATTACAAATATTATACAGTTTATTACACCGTGAATAGGAGCAGAAGCAGTGTGCTTTATTGAGTTGGTGTGCATATTTAAGAGCAGATGAAAGCAGAGAGCAGAGGGAACAACTTATCTCCGGGGATGGAGACGGCTGTCACTATTGGTTGTTGAACTTCAAAACTGTGCCACAGCTCCCAACAGGGATTTATGTCGCTTCACTCATTTGTAAGATCAGTGTGCCATCAACAATTAATTGGTCCCCTACTAACTGCGAGGTATACACAGGGGGTAATATAAATGTACATGAAAAGGGAATGGCAAAGCCTTCATTAGTGAATTCATTGAAACACTGTAGGTCCCACTATAACTGTGGTCATATTTTAGTTTTTACAATCTCAGAACACATCTGCTATCAGTCTGACGACAGCTTAGCCTCTGGAGGCAAGCGCTAATATTTCTGGGGCTCTGGAGTTGCAAGCAGATATCCGGATAACAGATATCAGGGCCAAGACTTCCTCTTCCGTGTCATGTTGTTTGCAGTCTGATTGGCAAATTGAGATGCAGTAATGGAGTTGAGAGATGACGTCTACAGCTCTGCATATGAATGAAGTAGGGCTGTCAAATGACTCATTTTTTTAATCACGATTAATCACATAATTTCAATGGTTAATTGCAATTAATCACATTTTTTAATCACGTTCTCACTTCCATTAGTTTGTGTTACAAAACAGTTAGAAAGTCCATAATGACAAGGCAAAGCAATTCTTACCAAACTGTCTTGGTTTGGAATCAAAAAACTGCACGGGACTATCATAAAGTGGCCATGTGTGTAAAGGGGAGACTTGAGGTTACCCACAGAACTCGTTTTCATTCAGATATCAAATCAAGAGACTCGACTGTGAAATGACCATGCCGTGTTTTCCATCACCAAAATTATTTTTGGGTTAGGGTTGACAAGCTAGCATGACATGGATGGTACCATTGGACTCATTTGGTCTTCTCATTTCATATGATACCATCACTCATATATACACCATACATATCAAATAAAGATGAAATTTAATCAAGATAAGTTACTGTAGTTCCCCTAATGGCCACTTGAGGCTGGCTCCCAAAGGGAGTAAATCCCCAAAGTCCCCCATGTTAAAATGCCCAACTTTACAGCACAAATTAACATGTTTACAGCCTGGTACAAAAACAGTTTTGGTCTCTATAGCGAATAAAAACAATCATGACAACTGTACGTGGGCTGAATATTTATATAACTCGTCCATTTACATTATATTAAGGCTAAAAGTGACACATAATTAAGGATGGGTCCACTTTGAGTAACAGGCTGTATTGATGGCGTAGCTGCTGTCTGTGAGTCAGATCCAACCCTCGCTCCTCCACAGCTTCCCTCTCTCGTCCATATATGGTCACCTCTGTCTCAAAAACACCAAAAATGGCTGTCCACAAACCAATGGGTGACTGTGGCTACATCCATTATTTTATACAGTCTCTTAAAAAAACCAAAATCCAATCGACAATCGAATTGTCAGACAATAGCCGATTTGTTCTGAGATTACATTTCAACCAATGTCCTGTTACGTTTTTAATCTTAACATGAATTGTTACCAGGATGCAGCTAAAGCATGCTCAAACATAACTGGTTACTCGTATTCAGACTAAAAACAAAAACTAGATTGCTTATGATACCAAAATCTTGTCCTGTTGCGATTCTGAATTCATATTTAGATATATGTTGATGGATATTATGATTATTATGAATAGGCTACTGATCCCCCAAAGCCATTATGACTGTGTTTTTCCCTTTATTACGCTTTAGTAATCTCCTGTAGTTGACTGTCATTAAAATGCTGTGAGCTGATCCAAGCTGAAAGCGCTTGTGTGTCTTCGTGAGTTGATGTAACTGTTGTGGCAGTCTCAATAAGGAGCTGCCTTGGTATTGTTTAGTCAAGATTCAGAGGGACTTGGCTCATGAGCTTGCTGACTTGATTTGGCTTATGGTCTCTTGGAGCACTACACTGTATGGAATATTTGATTATCTCGGATGCTGATTTTATCTGGTTTAAATGGCTTTTGTTGACAAATTTTACATTGTCATGATGGTTGCAGAAGAGAGCCTATTGCTGCACTACAATGGTATGAGTGGATAACATCTAAAGAGTGGTTGTGCTGAGCAGCTCCCTGGTGTGAAGGTCTCTGTGTGGAAAAAAAGATGCTGCTAAATAAAGAACCACGGTCACAGCAAAACCTTCCCTCTGTAAAGGCTAAGAGGATGATAAAAATATACTGATTCTTCTCTATGAGGCAGCAGAGTCTGCCAGAGTTTTCATTCAATACAATGCTTTTATTGTAGAGTTTTAGTGAGTCATGGTCCTCTAAACTTGTTGGATGTTTTTAAATGGACAGACTGCGAGATACTGAACATTAAAAAGCCTGGTGCTACAGCTCTAGAGGCTTTACTTGATAGCCAATCTGACCCTAGAAATAAAAATTACAGATACAGACATGTAGTCCTGATGATGACTCTAGAGGAAATGTTAAAGGGACAGTTCACTCCCAAATCAAAAATCAATATTTTCCATCTTAAATGTAGTGCTATTTATCTGTCTAAATAGTTTTGATGTGAGCTGCTGAGTGTTGGAGATATAGGTCGTGGAGAGCAGTGAGGGAACTCAGCTTTTGGTGCTTAAAACGCTATATAGTTTTATTATATTGGAGAAAAAGCAGACATCTTTAGGGCCGATATCTCCAACACTCAGCAACTCACACCTAAACGATCCAGACTGATAAATAGCACTACAGGTCTGTAACAAACGTTCATGATACTTACACATTTTGTTCAGCAAGATAATCTTCACACATGAACGCCTCTTTTTGGATTTCTGAAGCCAAATGCAGTCGCCAGAAGTGAAAAGCTATTGCAAGGCTAAAACAAAGTACACTATGTTTGTGTTGCCACTGCACTGAGGCTGCAAAGCCGTGTTCTGCGCAGTTAAGGGTAATGACATTATGTACTCTCATTTAGCCACTTTTTTTAAGCTTTCAAGTTTGCGATTAGCTATTAACTGATGATTTCATGTCATAGAACAAAACGTTTAAGTCTTTAAAGCTTGTGTTAACCACAGACATTATTTCAGGCTTCTAACGAAAAACAGAGGGAACCGGAGGTGCTAAAACGTTAACAAATTTCTGGGTTTTAGGACTCATTACTGGGGTTCTCCACAACAAAATGCAGTATCTACCCCTCACTCTCCCCCTCCTGTCATCCATGGCAGAGCCTCAGGACTGAGGATGAGCCTACCCTTTGCAACAGAGTCATTCTGCACCAGTGATTTCTCTCACGTCTGCCTGGCGCTGATATAGAGGCGTGCGACTGCATTCAGCCCACAGGCGTCAGGTCAGTGGCTCCTGAGCTCACGCTATTTATGTGAAGAGCAGCCACAGGAAAAAAACATCCCCTCTGACCAGGTTGACAAGACATATGCATGGACACCTGTGCTCACATACAGTGGTGACAGACTTACCACTGAAAAAGAACCTTCCTCTGGTCCATAGTCCAAGGCCTCCCATAGAAACCTGCAGGGGCAAAATAATGTTAGCCCAGTTTCCCACTGTTTTATATTAAAACACACATATGCATGGTCACTGAATATCCACAATATCATACCATGGGGCACTTAAGCTCTACTATTTTTTTCGTTCCAAATTCTGTTGCAATTAATCACAAACTGGACAGTGATCAGCTCCTGGACACAGTAGATACACACATAGAAAGCGATGCAAGGCCCCCATACTTGGTCACATCCCCTCTGTGTTTGGCAGAGGCATAATTCATCTCCAGCTCCACTCTCCATCACATTTTCTATTTTTAGAAACGAGAGCATCTTCAGTGTCCCTCTGCCTCCTTTGTGTTTTTTGAACGTGTGTGTGCGCGCCAATGTGTGTTTGTACAGTAAGTGGGTCATAGTGAGAAGTAAATCTCATCCACTAAATATCCAGACTGCTTCTTTCTCCTGTACGCACACTGAGGAGTGTGTTCTTCAGTCTGCATGTGTACGACGTGTGTGTGTCCTGCAGAGAGCTCCCCACCAAGCCAAACCTAATTATTAACTCTGTTGGATGCCACCACATGGGAGTGGGAAACAAACAGGTTCTAGAGGTTGCAAATAGGGTTTGTGTCTGTGTGTGTGTGTGTGTGTGTGTGTGTGTGTGTGTGTGTGTGTGTGTGTGTGTGTGCTATTGCTGCAATATTGCAATATGAATAACCACAGTAAAAACACCCCAAAGGACCGTGAAACTCGATTTTCTGAGAATCATGTGGCACTAAAGTTGAGACTGTGAACAAACAGACTGGTGCTGAACAATTTAATTAAAACAAATTTAATAATAAACAATTATTTAAGTCATTTTATGAAAAACATATGCCAAAGCATTTGCTGGTTCCACCTTCTCAAATGTGGAGATTTGCTGCTTTTATACATTTTCTCTCAGTGTTACTTAGATATTTTGAGTTTTTGTACTGTTGGTGGTTTTTCATTATTGTTTGGTATTTCATAGATTTAATTAATCAAATAATTAGCAATAAAACAGACAATATATACAACGATGGCTGACACATTTGCTCTTCGTACATATCGATCTTTTCTCACCTTTGCCAACAGTTTTGAAAGGCACCTTTCTGTCCACTTGTGATCACATGAAATCACAACCATTTCCATGACAACTACTCAACACAATATATAAGGCTACAAATTTTCACATTGAATATTTTTATTAGTTGTGCAGTTGTCTGGTTTATCGCCTGCTCCTCACTATTCAAGATTGTTATTGTGTTTTGGAGGTAGAAAAAATAGAAATCCTTCAAATTTCAATAAACAGAAAACAATATTTTTGTTTTCTTGCCAGGATCTGTTCTTGGAGCATGAAATTAGATACATATTTGTAACATATTTTCTCTGTATTGTGTGTGTGGTTGTCATCTCTTGCAAATATCAATTTCCTCTTTTTCACCATTGTCTTTAGTAATTAGACTGCATCCTGCTTTGCCATTTATGTTATTAGTATCTGCACTGCTTGTGTTGTGTTTTTCCCCTCCTGCTCTTTATTATTGTCCTCACCATAATTATCCACATTACTTTCAACATCATCTTCATTTTTGGCACGTTTTAAATTGTCCCCTTCTACAAAATTTTCTTCCATTCAGTCATCATCATTAACACTAATGTTCTTCATCTCATTCTCTTTCACTGCATCTCCACTACTGTGATGCCATCCCAACAGTATCATCCCAGTCTCATGACCACATCTCAGTCTTCACCTCCACCATCACTGTCAATATCACCACTATATATTAGCACCAACCATCATGCTGAGTATTTCCTTTCTTTAGGCTGCAGCCCTGGAACCAGACATTACTGAATCCTTTTCACCGCCTGCTCTTTGATCTCCACTCCAAGCCTGACTGATCACCACATCATCTAATGAAGACCTTTACATCCCTCCATACGTTCATATTACCACTCCCACGCCCCCTCCGCCTACAGTAAATCAATGCTCAAATGTAGGTCAAACGGTGGTCGTTCAGAATCGTCTCCCCTAGGTAAGAAAAAAAAAATCACATGATCTTACAGGAGGTCAGTTATGAAGTCGGCCGCTCTCTTACCTTCCACCACCCCACAAAGAAACTGCTTCTTCTCCTCCATCCTGTCCTCCATCCTGTCCTCCGCTTCCAGTCGTCCCCGAACGAGCGAGGGAGGACGAGATGCTCTCCCCGTCTGTTAGCTTAGATACCGGGGATATTCTTCATGCTGCTCCTCGATCTGCCTCCTCCTCCTCCTCCTCCTCCTCCTCTCCCCTCTCCTTCTCTCTACAACGCTCGTGTTCTCGTGCTGCGTTCAGGTACTCGGCGGAAAATCCTGCTTTCACGTAAAGCGCTTAAAAGACACACACAACAAAAAAAAAAAAAAAAAAAAAAACAGAAAATGTGCCTGAGCCTGCAATAGAAGTCGTTTGTTGATTTTATTCGGAAAAATTGTAAGTTTATCCTATTATTAAGTTTACTGGTAAAGCTATTGCAATATGAACGTGACTTAATGTTTTACAGCTGTTAAATATTACTTTACATTAGGTTAACATTTGATCATTTAAAAAAAATAATAAAGGACTGATCGTTATTTATGAGATGAGGGTGGGAGAGGAACTGAGGAGCAAATTATGTTTTTTTAATTAGTACTTTGAGGTACGTTCCAAATGTAAAGTACTTTGCAAATTAAATTTTATTATTATTTATTATTATTATTGTTGTTGTTATTATTATTATTATTATTATTATTATTAGTAGTAGTAGTAGTAGTGGTAGTGATGTGGCTTAGGGGAGAGACATTTATGTGAAATACCCTCAGAAATACCCCAAATCACACTGTATCATAGTGAAAAACTGTGAAAATGCTTATTTATGGTGCAGGCAGGGTCATGAATTTTTTTCTTAGGTCCCCTAGGGAGGCTCGGGGAAAAATATTTGTAGTTCCAGGGATGATCATGGTAAAAAAAAAAAAAAAAAAAAAAAAGAAAGAAAAAAAAACAAACACACCCTAGCCACCCCCTTCTCTGACAAATCAATTACAGTCCCCTAACTTAATTTGTATAACTAACTAGCATTGGTGCCATCAAAACAAATAGAATAGGCTTATGCTGAAATAAAGAGACAACAGTATAATAGCAATAATATAAAAAATAAGGCTTCACAATTAAATTGAGTAAGCTGTCTAAATAGGGCAGAACCTTAATTGGCTAATAGTCTAAATCGCAAAACAAATAAGTGCAATTACTGCTTTGTCCTTTGATTTGTGATATTCAATACATATTCATTAATTTCATGTGCATATAAAAAAAACAATAAGAAAGAAAAATGCAGGGCAATAGACAATTTTCAGACATTTGACCATAAAAAGAAAGCATAGGTGTGTTTAGTGACGTTAATAAATAACGGCCGTGTTCCATTTAGGTGCCTTGCTGTCAGGACCTTGGTATTGTGTGGGCTGCCTCACTTGTTTGGGTTATTCCTACACGTAATGGAACACAGCCGGTATCAATCAGTTACACCTGTGTTTTTCTATTTTGGCCAAAAACAGGCAGATGGACACAACCCTGGTGGAAGTTAACTCATGTCAATGTCAAAGTCCAATACTGCTGAAGTTCTGTTTGAGGCTGAGAAATGTGAGTCTAAGGCTTTACAAACTCCTAAAGAACTATTTTGGTGTTGAGCTTCATGTCTCATAAGTAAATGTAAGCTAACGTCGACGCTAAGTTAATGCTAACTTAGAGCTAGCTTAGCTTATTTGCTAACTTGTTTAGTACTGTGAAGTAGCGTTAGGGTGCAACTTAAGTAGGTTTATTTCTGCAACTAGTAAGCTCCCTTTTAGTGTAGCAAGGTTACATTAAATACTCTTTTCATTAAGAAATTACAATATAGTTTTGTAAAGAAATAAAAAAAAGATAAAAAATATTTTGTCTTTTTTTTTTTTTCAACAAAAACAAACAACAGCGTTATACATACACGTTCAACATAAATCCAATATCGCACAGTCATCCATATAGTTCATTCATGGAGTAAATGTGACGAGCTATAATCGGCTCTGTGCTTAAAAAGTGTATGAAAAAATGCAACATCTTGATGATTTTTTCACTGGTGCAACTGTCTCATTTCCCCCATGTAATAAAATCGCCGACTTACTCACTTACATTTCTGTTTGTCGTTTCAGCGTTTTTTCTCATAATTTGTTTTATTCCGGTGGCCCTGAAGGCAGCATGTGCCTCCAGTCTCCAGTCCGCACATGCGCACTGTCCTCCTGTAAGCAAGATGAGCAAGGTGTGTGTTTTTGTGTTTGTGGGTGCAAGTGAGTGATTAGCTTTTTTAATCACTTTCAATGACCATTTCATTACAGCCTCATTTGTAATATTTGAATTATTTGGTGATTTTTGAGATGTAGGGAATGTGCGAATGGGATGGCTTAATTGATCTAGATTTGTGCTTTGGATGCTTAAAAAATACTACTATATGCAAAATACTTTGGTTCTTTACAGTTTCATAATCTATCAGGTTTAAAGGTGCAAAACTATGTTTCTTACTGGATTATTTGGCTAATGTGCTGTATCACTGTCTGCCATTTGTAATATATTACACTGAAACACTTGTTTATTTACATTAGTACTGATTTGTTATACATGTGTGTGTAATGTCTTTGAAGCCTAACAATTATATTTACCCTTAAATATGTGTATAACACCTTTTTATGTTTACTGTGGTATCATTGTGAATTATTAGGCTACTGTATAAATCTGACTCTGAGCACCCCTTGGTGGAATTAAAATAAATTACACCGATGCCACATCAGAGGGTGACCTGATAAGAGATCATTCCTCACAGTGGAGACTTGGTCAAAGAATCCATAAATAAAAGGTGCAAATTTTCATGAAAACACAAAATTAGCTTGAAAATGTATTTTAATCTATGCACTGGATTACAATGATATTATGCTGGACGCTGCCTACAGTTTGTATCTGGTTAGGATTTGTACAACATAATACTTAAAAGCAGACCGAAAAAAATGTTAGATATAAAACATTATTTACACACAATAAATTAATGTTAAAGTGATTTAATTATGTTTTTACCCCGAATGTTTGGCTTATAAGGGCTGTGGTAGTTTACTGATTCTGTCGTATGCCAGTGCTCGGGGCAGGGCAGAAATGTTAATAATGAAATGTACTTAGGTTCTCACAAGAGCCTACAGTGAATTATCCCACAGTCACCAAACTTTTGCATTCACTTACTTTATAAAGATGAAAACTCAAACCAGAAAAATGGTGATTGAGCTCACTGACTTTCAAGCAGACTAAACGGTTTACCTTATGCTACATAAACTACATAAACCTGTTTTTCTGCCTCCAAGTCATGACGTGATGAGCATTTAGGCAGATCATGTATGTATGTATGTATGAAAGAAGGAAACAAGCGTCACACACTCTGGCTCTATATGCATTTGTCCTTTATTCATATGAGTTTTTCAAGATCAACAATCATTTATGTATGAATAGCATTCAAGATATGAAGTAATGCATCCTGTAAGTTACCTTGTAATACCACCAAGAATGTGGTGTAACTGGGTATTTCCCTAATGGAAAGGTACATAATGTTTACCTGAAACATAAGCAGGATGTACTGTATATGAACATATGTTTACTTTTTTGTTACATGATTAGAGACACTGTTATTGAGATTTCTACAACCTTTTATTTGAACCATATAGCATGTTTGTAGATGGCATGCAAACACAATGACAAATGCAAAATACAGTGTACCAATGGTTTATAACAAAACATTACATCAACTAGAAACCTGGTATCATTAGCATTAGTTCAGTAGAGGACATGCCTGGATGCTTTTTGTGTATGGTCCTGATTTTGTATTTCTCCAGTAATCCTTTATGAATTTAATGGGAAAGATCCTCGGTATCAGTATTTGAATTGATTTTATAAAGTTCCCGAATAGCTCTTACAGTAAACAGTGCCACTTTTATATGAATTGCTTTTGTGTCCCTAAAATAAGTAATCTACAGAACTTGTTCTGTGCTCCTACTGCTATTTAATGCAGAGAACTCAACCCCAAAATATGTATTTATTCCCTTATTATAATTAGGTGCTGCCATTCATTCATTTTACTGAGATCTACTATGGGATTTGTTTGACTGGTGTACCTTGCTCTGCTTTTGGCCTTCTCATCTACCGTTTTGGCTTTCATGTGTCCATCTATCTTTATCCTATCCTTGTGTGTGTCTATTCTTGTGTGTGTCAGCAGCTTCTAGCCAGTGTAGCTAAGCTGCAGGAGAAGTTGGCCCACATGAAGCATAAGTCCATGCTGTCACAGGCCAGCTTGCTCTCTGAGGAAAAGGGCTCCAGCAGCCTTGCCAACAACACAAACAGGGTGAGTACAGAACAGACAGGGGAAGTGGAAAACACATCACAAAAAGGGACATCACACAGAGTGTTGTGCACAGTCTTGCTGGCTCGCATTGGGCTGGCTCATCACTTTTTGGATGATCTAGCAAAACCATATCCTAAAAAGTTGTTTCTCATTAAACTTTGCCCAAACCCCCAATTTAAACTTGCAGGAGACCTCATAGATACTGTTTTTTTTCATTTACTAAGCTTTAGAAATAAAATTGCCAACTTCTCAATTGAATCAAACCAGTCATAATTCAATTTAGGTTTTTATACTCTGCACTCAGAGCACAGGCTCAGATGGTCACAGAGCTCGCTTAGGTGTGCATTGCTACTTCCTGCAAAGCCACGCCCATCTAGGTTAAATGCCATGTATTTTAGCGAGTCCCATCAAGACAACACTAGGAAGCCTGGTGGCTTGTTGCTCTTACAGACTATTGTTCAGTGAGGTGGTTACTGATTTGTTATACATGTATGTGGAATGTGTTTGTAGCTTAATAATTACATTTACCATTGAATGTGTGTCTAACACCTGTTCATTTTCTTTGGTATCATTGTGAATTATTAGAGTACTGTATGAATCTGACTCTGAGCACCCCATGCTAGAATATAAATAAATTACATGAGTGCCACATCATAGGGTGACCTGATAGCAGAATGGAAACCAGGGGTCTCATTTGTAACCATGTGCATGCGAACAAATCAAGACTTGAAAGAAGCGTGCACCACTTCCCATACAAAAATTGTGATCTATAAAATCAAACTTGACTGGAGAATGTCCACACCTATGCAGAATCTCTGACCAATGTGTATGGACATTGTGGACACAGGGGAAAATTGGCGGCTGAGATGGTGAAGTGATGAATCAATGCCAGATTGTAGAAATTAAATGTGATAGGAGTCATTGTACATATAGTGATGTCTCTCACATTCAGTTTCACTTATTACATATATCACATGCTACTTGTGTGAGCCATAGTTTTCCATAAGCACCTCTATTGTAAAAAAATTCTAAGCCAACATGAAACTCCATCAATATTTCAAATCAGTATTTCATCAGCATCGTCTCATCATCACATCCCCCAACAATTTGCACACACACTCTTCTTTCTTCAGTCACCTTATATGCATCTTTACCACCTGCACGTATGGACTGACACAGTAAATTAAGTTTGGAAATAAAGTAAGTGACAGCTCTTGCACATTCATCACACTCTATATCCGTATTTTGAGTCCTAATCTGCAGGCCAAGATCACCATAACAAACTTAAATAAATAAATACATTTTGTTCACCTACCAAACTTTAATCTTAAAATTATATGTCAGGGTGAGAAATACCACTGATTATCATGATCATGTTGGAGAAGTGAGGAACAATCAGTCTGATTGCTATAAACTGTGGTGACCCTCTGTTGTTGGCCTTATTCACCGCAAAGAGACATTGATCAGCGAGCTCATATCTATACATCAAGATTCATGTGGTGCTTTATGGTTGAATATGGGCATAAAGATATAAGGCTGATCCATGTGCGGACAACTCCAAGTTGATTTGGGATTTATGAAAGGAAACTGTGCACTGGCAGTTGTACATACGCTTTTATAAATTCAATATTTTTGGCACACACCATCTTTGGCTTTTGTCATTTATAAATCCTAAAGCACTGTTTTATAAATGAGACCCCTGGTCAGTGAAACAGCCAAAAATAGGGGCAGGTTTTCACAAATACTCTTGCAGGATGAAGCAGAGACGATGACAATCAATTGCACTTGAGGTATGAGGAGAGCCAAGAGTGAGTTATCGTACACTATTGTATTATCGTTACTATGTTTACATTGCCTAGTTTACTATGTGGAAGTTCAAGAAAGTTCTGCATCCATTTATACCATGAAGAAAAACCAGTGAAGTGGTGGTTGAGTTCACTGACCTTTTTGAATATTTGCTTTCTGCTACATAAACCTGTTTGCTCCCTTCAAGTGGTGACTTCAGAGCATGTAAGCCCTAAAGTTGTGTACAGAAAGTATGGAAGCAGGAAACAGTTGTTGCATGTGCATTTGTCTTTTCAGATCATATCAGATTCAGATGACATTTTGGCCTTCTTCAAGATCAACAATCATCTATGTGTGAATAGGATTAAAGGCATGAAGGTATGCATCCCACAAGTTATTGCCATGACAGTTGCTTTCAAGACACCACATTCTTCTACTTAATAGAAGAATGTGGTATAACTGGGTCATTTCCCCGATGTGAAGGTACAGAATGTTTACCTGACACAGAAACAGGGTGTGGTGTATATGAACATACGTTTGCCTTTTTGTCACATGTTTAGTGACACTCAGAATTCTACAATGTTTTATTTATGCTTAATAGCTGGTTATGTTAATGGCATATATACACAATTATAACTGCTAAACATGGTATAATAATCAGCCATAAACAAAAGGGCACAGAAAGAAAACACATCAAAACAAGGGCCTCCCTAAAAACTTCGTATTTTACCTGGTAACAATGCATTATATCCAGAGTGTTGTGAGCCTGATTCATGGTCTAGTCTGCTCGCATTGGGTCATCTCCTCACTTTTAGGATAAACTAGCTAAACTATATCCTAAAAATATGTTTATTGACCTAATCTTTGCCTTAAACTGAAATCTAAACCTGAAGACCTCACGCCTCACTGTAACTTCAAACACAGAAGATTTTTTAGTTTTGTAATCATCGATTTACAAAGATACACTTAGATTTCCCCTCATTATACTGCTGGAATGCTTCTAACTGTAATTGTACATATTGTCAAATGACTTTAAGCTAACAGCTGAAAAATTCTCAAATTGACCATCACAACATTATAATGGAAAAAAATACAATTAAATAGTGCTAGAATACTGTATAACAGCATTTAGATGGATTCAATTTTCAGATGGGGGGGGGGGGGGGGCTGTATTCTGATATTAATGTAGTAACTGGCATCCTGCCCAGCCCAAGCAGGCTCACAAGGCAGACTATGAAACTCCATGTGTTAGACCGAATAAACACAAATTAGTGGAGAACATGAATGATATGTACTGTATCCCCTCTCGTTAATTATTCAGTCTAGTTTGCCAAGTTTCCAAGCTTTAGAAATCAGACAGGACCACTGAGAGGAACGTCTCATTTTGATCGAAACAAAATAATTCAGGACTTTAGTTCTGCGTTCATACTCTGCAGAAGGGTGCAGCAGATAAATCATTAAGACAACACTGGGATGCAGAGTGGTTTGTTAACCTGATGGACATGATGTTGAAGCCCCTCAAGCTTTAGAAAAACCGGATCTGGCTGATCTCGACCTCTTGCCTGCCGCTTTATAGTTCTCACATTGTCAGAAGCAGTGGTGCTATAAAAATCACCTTAAAACCAAAAAAGCTAATGTACTGGAAAAACTGTAGTTCCAGTCCTAACCACAGGAGGCAGTAGAGTGTCACAGAAACAGCACAGCGCTGTATGTTAGTATCACATTTTCTTTACTGCATTTTATTTCACCTCACTCATTCAGTATTGTGTTATTGACAGTTAAGAGACTGAAATACTTAACTCTGGTTTTCTATACTTTTCATGCAGTTGCCTTAGTGGGTACAGTTTAATGTAGAGGTTATATTGTAAAGATAGATTCACAGTTACAGATAATGCTATAAACAGTATGTCCCATCACATTATGAAGCGCTACTAAAACCACAAAAATATGAGTATGCGTTAAAACTGAAAGTGTATACTGTACAGTCATAGTGACTCTGTCTCACACAGAATAAAGACAATATCATTAAACTGTGAAAATACAAAAATAGAGATTCCATTACAGAGCTGCTCCTAAAATTAATGTAGTGTTGTTTTCACAAAGCCTCCATTTGGTCCTGTTTGCAGTGTGATGGAGGGACAGGGGGAAATCCCATGACATGTGTGGGCAATCGCTTCCTCTAAGTGTAACACTCTTAACATCAGGAGGGAGGTGAACGGCAGGTTAATCATTGCATCCAAAAGTCATTTTAACCATTTCAGACCAAATTGGGTTTAGGGAAGCAGGAAATTGTGCTAAACTGAGTTCTGTAAGACTCATATCAGGTTTAAAGTTAGTCACTTTTATTCATTTAGGGGGAGACTGATGGTGGGACAACTGTAAAATAATTGAATGTAACAACATATCAGAATGAAAGTTATTTTCTTATTGTATTTAGTCCAAAAAGCATAACAAATGTGCAAAATGAATCAACACAATGTATGATTCAATATAGCATTCTTCTTTAGAAAAATGTGATGGGTTTAATTCAAAAAGTGTTGATGTGTTAATTTTCCAATGAAAATGCTCATTAAAAGTAACAGAGTATGCTCAAAATACAGAAAATATAGGTCAACCACTGACATAAATGAGGTTCAGTGTGAATACCTTTATCCATGAGATCAGTTATTGTACAAGACAAAAGACAGTGTTCTGTGGAGCATGAGACGGGAGGATGAGCACAAAGAGGATGGGTATGGCCAGAACAGTGAAAAGAGTAAATTGTCTGGTTTAGTTTTACTTCCTGCTTCCTCCCCAAAGGTTGTCTTTGTTATAGCAGCTGAGCACTGAACTTCAGACAAGTACTTAGCTTCTGTGCAAGCAGCAGACACAGTACACAGAGCAGGGAAGTCCTGTATTTTATGTTGGAAGAGGTTCAAAAGGAAATGGTGAGTAGAGTCAATAACTGCTCCATATTCTGCAGGGAAATTTATTGTGCATCTTGTTTCCACATGTATCTATTGTGATGAGATGAAGGAAGTTTGTTTCCACATTTTAGAGGTAAATAATTAACTATGTATCTCTTCTGATGCGTTTTTCAAAGGTTTGACTTATGGATTATGGGCTGATCGTCTGTGTGCTCACAGGTTTGTGCCTCTTGTTTGATTATTCTGATTTTATTGTCTTTGTAAAGTAATAATTCTTACTTCAGCAGTCTTCAGTAAGTACTGCACATAGATATATCTGCATTGGGTGAAACTGAGACAAAGTGGGCAACCTATAAGACAGAAAATGCATAAAATGATGACAACTGTTTGATGTTTGTTAACTCATCACTTAATTTGTATAATAGATGTAAGGTTTTTTGAGATAGAAATTCTGAGTACAGAAAATGTTTCTTAAGGGGTTACTGGATTTTGGCTCATTTTCCAGTAAAGTCAATTTTATAGCCAGATATCAAAAATCATAAATATGCCTTCAGGGGTTTTACAGTCTGTATAGCAATCGACACTCACTGTCATCAGACCCTTGATTTGTATTTTAAAAATTCTCTTCGAAAATAAAATTAATAAACTAAAAGAGCAATCAAATAGAGGTCCCTTTTCCCAGGACGGGCATACAGGCTATATATGTTGTGTGTACAAAACAGACAAACAGACGATCTGGGAGGGCATTGAGCAACTGCAGACAGCACCAAACAACAGTCATTAATGTAGATGATGGTACAGAGGTCAAAGAACAGATCAGTGAGCAGATAGCCTCCTCAATGGAGTCTAGCGCATTGTCAGGTCATTATTTACACTCACTCTCACCTTGTAGTTGAACTGGATCTTCTTTTTTCATGTCAGTGATGAACAGTGAACACTCCTCTGGTGAGACAGACTGAAAGTTGATCTGACTCGAGGTGACTGACAAATTGTTAAGTCATTAAGTCCAGCATGGCTGTTTCCTTCAGGTTCAGTGAAGCATTCATTTTTTTCCATGTGTTTCCATCCTGCATGGTTTGTCTATCCTGTATGTTGGGCAGAGAGGGTTATTTTTTCACAGTGTATAAATATTAAACTAGAAATAACAGAGTAACTTAGACAGGTATAAATGTACATTGATGATAATAAAGTTTATTTATATAGCACTTTACAAACATAAAAACAAAATACAAAGTGCAATTACGGGATTGTAATAAGTCCATTGCCGCTAAAAATGGAACCAAAGAAAAGACATTAATAAAAATGTGAGAGTAAGCGAATTAATGAAAGCATAAAACAAATAAAAAAGCAACAAAAATCAGCCTCTAATTAAATTATTTTATAATTATCACTGTATGAACATTGAGAAAAACATACCAACTCCTTATAAAGTGCTCTTTACAACTCCTGTCAAACTGCTTGCAGATTAAGAGTTAGTGAAAAATCTCATCAATGAGGAAGGAGCTCTGTAAAACCCTGCAGTAATGTTGAACCCACCTGAAGCATAATCGCTCTCTACATTCACTGTCAAAAAACAGTCTACATACTGTATTTAAAAAAGCAATTAGTGAAATAATATGCTTTGTTTTAGGAGCACTGGTCAGTGTTGCCTCTGCCCAAACTCGTCAGTACCACTTTGTGAGCACGCCGCTGAACTGGACTGAAGCCCAGAGCTACTGCAGACAGGTCTACACTGACCTGGCCACCGCAGAAGACACTGCTGACATCAGTGCCATTCTGAGCACCACATCAAACTACACAGGCAAGCTCTCAATACTGAAATCATATACTTCTGAAGAACTTTATTTGCGCAAGCATATAATAAAATTGCAGTATTGTTTACACACATAGTAAACACACTGTATACGTATGTGTGTATATATGTATTTATGTGTGTGCATTGGCACCAAGCACCCGGGTCCATATGCATCACTGAAGTGGCAGTAATGGCAGTAGTTCAGTGTAATATTGCCGTTAAACAACAGTTACCAACAAAATGAAAAACAGAATAAGAAATAAACACTTTTGGCTAATGTTATCTCTGTTTTTCAGAGAAGTACATGGGGTCTGACTAATCACTGGAAAAAAAACAACATGTTGTTGTTTAAAAACAACATTGTCATTGTGGTCACAAAACTGTCTGCTCTCCAACTTACTGCACACAAGGGAGGTGCACACCTGTACTAACAGGGCGCTCTCGCAGCAATCTAACAGCACAACAAATGATATTCATTGAAAGAAAGATGACCACTCAGATTACCTGGTTGGATCTACTTTTTACATAATTAACATTTGAAAATATTTGTTAATTACAGGTTGTTGTTGTTGTTGTTGTTGTTGTTGTTGTTGTTTTTAAATATTGATTTTTTTTTTTTCAACAGGCAAGGCTTGGATAGGTCTTAACCATGATTTGGTAAGCAGCTGGAGATGGTCCCTGAGTAACAGTAGCTTCTACAGCGAAGGAGAGACAGAATTTAGAAATTGGCATGAGGGCTCGCCTGTCAATATCAGAGCAGAACAGCAATGTGTGCAGGTTTTCTCATTCTCTGGCACCTGGGGAGTAATTGAGTGCTCCCAGCGACTTCGCTTTGTGTGCTACAACGGTGAGTATTCTTAGTGCATAGGAATATATGAAGAAAGGCCCAAATAGATTCTCTACATCATATTGCCAGAAACATCTCGCCACTTTTATGTATTTGTTATGCAGAGGTGACATAAGCAATTTGTAATTGTACTGAATCCATACTTAGTGTTGAGTTTGTCACAATGTTGTTTATAACTTATCTTCATCCCTATATTTCCAGGTACAGTAAATGGCGAACCGTCCTTTGTTGTGATCAACACAACTCACAGTTGGAAAGTAGCTCAGAGCTTCTGCAGGGAGAATTATGTCGATCTAGCCAGGTACTGTATGCTTTAATGAAGATCCCAGGACATTGAGCATCTGCACTGAACCAACTACTTAAAGGTCTATCCTGTAGGCTTTAGTGGTATCTAGCAGTGAGGTTGCAGAACTTAAACTTTTACCGTGTGCCAGCAAAAAAACACGAATGGCTTCATCTCAAGCCAGTGTTTAATTTATCCATTCTGGTACACTGTATAACTCACTCAGTGTGTAGATATAAATGGCTCATTCTAAGGTAACCAAAAATACCACTACTCTTCTTTTCAGGTAATTATACACTAATGAAAACATAGTTATGAATTTTATATACCACTTCTGCCAATAGATTCCCCTAAATCCTACACACTGGACCTTTTAGTTTTGATCTGTTGTGTTTATGAAATCAGGCTTATTTATTATTGTGATATGTGATTAAAATCCCATAAATTTTTTTAATAGCTTATTTTTTTCTGTTGATATCTGTCATGTTGTTTTATCTTGTCCTTAGTTTACTTTTAATCCCTTTCTTCCTGCAACTGTTCTTTTGTTATTATTTGCTGTTACTTTTCCAGGAAGTTATATATTTTTTATCCTTAATTTTATGACTGTGAGGCATACAGTCTAAGTAGTTTTAGCTAAATGTAGTTTAGCGAATCCTTAATTATCCTCAATTTATCACATAAGGCAGCATATTATATTTGCAAACAATGCATTGCAGTGAACTTTTTTTGTAATGTAATGTTGTACCTCTTGAATTGTGATCATATATGCTGTTTCTCTCTAGCGTACGGAATGATGCAGAGAGTGAAATCATCAGAGGTATGAGCATGGCTGGTAGCTTTTTGTGGATTGGTCTGCACCGTGAAAAGCTGTGGTCTGATAGGAGCTTCTCACAGTTTCGATACTGGGCCGCTGGGCAGCCAGACTCAAGAGCAGGGGGATGTGTCACCACAGCGTTCAACCACTCTGGGAGGTGGTCAGATGATGACTGCTTCATCAGCCTCCCATTCATCTGTTACAAAACAAGTAATGCATATTTCTGCTCACATACTATAGGTTCATTGTTGGATTAAGGCACTATACCATACACACACACACACACATACACACATATATATATATATCTATTTTTGATGGTGTTTAGCCTTTCAAAATCATTTTAACAGCAGTCACAATCACTTTGCCCATTTAAGTATTGTAGCGACGCACACATTTCCCATCATGCTTTGTGCTGGACTGAGTATGGTTTATGGTTAAGTTTGCTGTTTTATGTTCCAAAATGCAAATGTCACTTTTTGTCATTATGAAAGAGTCTGTTCAGAACATGTTGGTTTATGTTGGTTATTGTCATCTTTGTGTTTAAAGTTTACACAATTAACTGGCCGTTAAACTTCAAAATGACAGCTGTATTTTGTTTAGAGGGAAATGAAACCTCTGTCATCATATAAGGATTCTCATCCATCTGAACTGTTACTTGTCCCCAGTTGCTTTAACAATTATACAGAGTTTGCAAGTCAAATATTTTAGCTCAGCCTTTGACATGTCTTACTCAAGATATCAATGCTATAAACATTACAAGAATGGATGCAAGATGAGGACTACTGTGAGCATTTGTTAGATAATTGGCTTATAAAATAACAAAACTCATTCTTCTCATTCTCTTCCAACTATTAATCTCAACTAAGCCCGCTGTATAAGTCACAAGTAATAACACAATGATCCATTTTAAAGCAGTTTTCTTGCCTTCCGTATTTTGCTCCTGTTACAATAGTGCCATGGAAATGGCAAAGTAATATTTTTAGTGATGTGGAACGTGTGATGTCGTGCTAACTTGAGTAAATTCTAAATGTTTTTGTGTTTTGTGACTTCTGGTTAGAAGTTACTGTATGATTTGGAATAGTCTATACAGACATACAGATTTCTGTCTTATAAGTTGTACTTTTTTTCACAGTTCCACCCAATGCAGAAAGCTTCAGATCAGTAGGACAGGATGAGACTACTATCACTCTTCAGTGGAATAAAGTGAACAACAACATCAGCTTTATTCTCCAGTTTAATGGTACAGAGATATTCATCCCTGCACCAGATGGACATGGACCAGTAACTCACTCAGTCTCATCTCTCACTGCTGGAACTAAATACACATTCACTCTCTTCTCTGTGATTGACAACATCAGAAGCAGTGGAGTAAACATTAGTGCAGTTACTGGTAAGATATGTCACTATATTTGTGTGCAGTGTCTCTTCAGCTTGTCTTCATCTGCATGTAATTGCACCAGTGGAAAACTAAGATGTAGATGCTGGGTGCACTGAAGCTTATTTAACTCAACACTATTTTGGCCCAAACAGTGAAACTCTTTTTAAATCCTGAATGATAATCTTTAAAACTCATCTGACAAGATTATTCATCACCTGCTGAGTTCATTTCTGTTGTCAAAATGTGATAGGTATGGCTATAAAATGTGACATCTGGATCCAGAAAAAACATCATTAGTAATGCAAAGAATTTTTTGACTTGTTTTGTCTCTTACTGACAGCAAGTTTTTATTCATGTGGGGATGCAAAATGGACCACCTTAAACAGCTAGAGGGAACATTTGCAGTTTTACTGGCAGTCCGTTATTAATTTTTTTTTCACTGCTCCTTTTCCTTCTCAGCGCCTCCAAACGGAAAAATCTTCCGATCAGAAGGACAAGATGAGTCCACTCCTCTGACAATGCGATTCTTCATTCATTGTAGAGTACATCTCTGTTGTCAGATAAAGTGTATTGCATATAACTATACAGGACAACGTGAGATCTGGATCCAGAAAAGCATTTTTAGAAATATGAAGAACTGTTTGGCTTGTATTGTCTCTTGCACTGAGCAAGCTTTTATTTATGTGGGGATGCAAGATGTAGCATCTTTAACAGCCACACGAGACATTGTAACATTTACCGGCGGCAATCATTTCTGAAATACTGTTCGCACTGCTCTTTCTCTGTCTCAGCTCCTCCAAATGCAGAAAGCTTCAGATCAGCAGGACAAGATGAGACCAGTATCACTCTGCAGTGGAATAAAGTGAACAACAATGTCAACTTTATTCTCCAGTTTAATGGTACAGAAATATTCATCCCTGCACCAGATGGAAGTGGACCAGTAACCCAAGCAGTCTCATCTCTCACTGCTGGAACTAAATACACTTTCACGCTCTTCTCTGTGTTTGAGAACGTCAGAAGCAGTGGACGAAACATCACTGCAGTCACTGGTAAGATCCTGGGGCTGTTACTGGTAAGACATATCTTCAAAGAACCATCATTTTCTTATCAGTGCTCAGGTGTAAAATCAGTACTTGCTGTCTGTAATATTCACTACATGAACTTGTGCACAACACGTGCTGCATTTTCATGGTCATTTAAAACAGCCTGATGGAACATTTGCCATTTTTCTGACAGTCCTTTATTACTAATTATTCTCACTGCTTCATTGTCATCTCAGCTTCCCTGTTTTTGACTGGCAGTTTTATTTTAAAAAGTCTTAAAACTTATCTTTTGTGTCTCAGCTCCTGTAAATGCAGAAAGCTTCAGATCAGCAGGACAGGATGAGACCAGTATCACTCTGCAGTGGAATCAAGTGGACAACATCAGCTTTATTCTCCAGTTTAATGGTACAGAAGTATTCATCACTGCACCAGATGGAGATGGACCAGTTACCCACAAAGTCTCATCTCTCACTGCTGGAACTAAATACACATTAACTCTCTTCTCTGTGTTTGAGGACATCAGAAGCAGTGGACTAAACATTACTGCAGTCACTGGTAAGACACTGACTTCATCACTTTGCAGCTTAGTAACTCAGCACAACTGTTGCGCTTTCCTGTCTCACATAGTAAAAATTCATTTTAATGTTGGGGTGCAAAATGGACCTTCTTTAATGGCCAGATGAAACTCTTGCAATTTTCCCAACGGTCCTTTATTTAAATATTCAATGCGTAATTTTTGACAGGCGGTTTTATGCTAAAAAATATTAAAACTTAATTCTCTTTTGTGTCTCAGCTCCTCCAAATGCAGAAAGTTTCAGATTATCAGGACAAGATGAGACCAGTATCACTCTGCAGTGGAATCGAGTGAACCACATTGTCAACTTTATTCTCCACTTTAATGGATCAGATATATACTTCACAGCATCAGATGGAGACGGACTAATAATTCAGTCATTCTCACCTCTCACTCCTGGAACTAAATACACATTCACCCTCTTCTCTGTGTTTGAGAACGTCAGAAGCAGTGGACGAAACATCACTGCAGTCACTGGTAAGATCCTGGGGACTTTATTACTTTGCAGTGTAGTAACACAGCACGACTGTAACACCACAATATATTCAATTGGCAGAATTTTCACTCACTGAATCAACCTCCTGCTTTAATTTGGTTTATTGTCTTACACATTTAATGATATATGTACCCAGGAAGATAAAATTTTAGTGTCCTTTAAGATTCAACAGTCATTTTATTTTTGAGTATATATCTGGTCTCAAGTGCTATTTAATCGGGTTTGAGTCCTCTATGAAATGTGATGATTATATTCGCAAACAGAATTCTTTTGAACACAAAAACATTTTGCACTTTAATTTTTTCATCGTGAAAACTGATTTTGATGTCAATGCAGGATGGACCTTCTTTAACACTTAAATGGGAAATTGGCACTTTTACTGGCAGTCAACTGTACTTAAATTTTCTCACTGTTCATTTGCTTTCTCAGCTCCTCTAAATGCAGAAAGCTTCAGATCAGCAGGACAAAGTGAGACCAGTATCACTCTGCAGTGGAATCAAGTAAACAACAATGTCAACTTTACTCTCCAGTTTAATGGTACAGAAATATTCATACCTGCACCAGATGGAGGTGGACCAGTAGCTTACGCAGTCTCATCTCTCACTGCTGGAACTAAATACACATTCACTCTCTTCTCTGTGTTTGAGGACATCAGAAGCAGTGGACTAAACATTACTGCAGTCACTGGTAAGACACTGACTTCATCACTTTGCAGCTTAGTAACTCAGCACAACTGTTGCACTTTTCTGTCTCACATAGTAAAAATTCATTTTAATGTTGGGGTGCAAAATGGACCTTCTTTAATGGCCAAATGAAACTCTTGCAATTTTCCCAACGGCCCTTTATTTAAATATTCTCAATGCTTTATTTTTGACAGGCAGTTTTATGCTAAAAAATATTAAAACTCAATTCTCTTTTTGTGTCTCAGCTCCTCCAAATGCAGAAAGTTTCAGATTATCAGGACAAGATGAGACCAGTATCACTCTGCAGTGGAATCGAGTGAACCACATTGTCAGCTTTATTCTCCACTTTAATGGATCAGATATATACTTCACAGCATCAGATGGAGACGGACTAATAATTCAGTCATTCTCACCTCTCACTCCTGGAACTAAATACACATTCACCCTCTTCTCTGTGTTTGAGAACGTCAAAAGCAGTGGACGAAACATCACTGCAGTCACTGGTAAGATCCTGGGGACTTTATTACTTTGCAGTGTAGTAACACAGCACGACTGTAACACCACAATATATTCAATTGGCAGAATTTTCACTCACTGAATCAACCTCCTGCTTTAATTTGGTTTATTGTCTTACACATTTAATGATATATGTACCCAGGAAGATAAAATTTTAGTGTCCTTTAAGATTCAACAGTCATTTTATTTTTGAGTATATATCTGGTCTCAAGTGCTATTTAATCGGGTTTGAGTCCTCTATGAAATGTGATGATTATATTCGCAAACAGAATTCTTTTGAACACAAAAACATTTTGCACTTTAATTTTTTTCATCGTGAAAACTGATTTTGATGTCAATGCAGGATGGACCTTCTTTTTACACTTAAATGGGAAATTGGCACTTTTACTGGCAGTCAACTGTACTTAAATTTTCTCACTGTTCATTTGCTTTCTCAGCTCCTCTAAATGCAGAAAGCTTCAGATCAGCAGGACAAAGTGAGACCAGTATCACTCTGCAGTGGAATCAAGTAAACAACAATGTCAACTTTACTCTCCAGTTTAATGGTACAGAAATATTCATACCTGCACCAGATGGAGGTGGACCAGTAGCTTACGCAGTCTCATCTCTCACTGCTGGAACTAAATACACATTCACTCTCTTCTCTGTGTTTGAGGACATCAGAAGCAGTGGACTAAACATTACTGCAGTCACTGGTAAGACACTGACTTCATCACTTTGCAGCTTAGTAACTCAGCACAACTGTTGCACTTTTCTGTCTCACATAGTAAAAATTCATTTTAATGTTGGGGTGCAAAATGGACCTTCTTTAATGGCCAGATGAAACTCTTGCAATTTTCCCACGGCCCTTTATTTAAATATTCTCAATGCTTTATTTTTGACAGGCAGTTTTATGCTAAAAAATATTAAAACTCAATTCTCTTTTGTGTCTCAGCTCCTCCAAATGCAGAAAGTTTCAGATTATCAGGACAAGATGAGACCAGTATCACTCTGCAGTGGAATCGAGTGAACCACATTGTCAGCTTTATTCTCCACTTTAATGGATCAGATATATACTTCACAGCATCAGATGGAGACGGACTAATAATTCAGTCATTCTCACCTCTCACTCTGGAACTAAATACACATTCACCCTCTTCTCTGTGTTTGAGAACGTCAAAAGCAGTGGACGAAACATCACTGCAGTCACTGGTAAGATCCTGGGGACTTTATTACTTTGCAGTGTAGTAACACAGCACGACTGTAACACCACAATATATTCAATTGGCAGAATTTTCACTCACTGAATCAACCTCCTGCTTTAATTTGGTTTATTGTCTTACACATTTAATGATATATGTACCCAGGAAGATAAAATTTTAGTGTCCTTTAAGATTCAACAGTCATTTTATTTTTGAGTATATATATATGGTCTCAAGTGCTATTTAATCGGGTTTGAGTCCTCTATGAAATGTGATGATTATATTCGCAAACAGAATTCTTTTGAACACACAAAAACATTTTGCACTTTAATTTTTTTCATCGTGAAAACTGATTTTGATGTCAATGCAGGATGGACTTCTTTAACACTTAAATGGGAAATTGGCACTTTTACTGGCAGTCAACTGTACTTAAATTTTCTCACTGTTCATTTGCTTTCTCAGCTCCTCTAAATGCAGAAAGCTTCAGATCAGCAGGACAAAGTGAGACCAGTATCACTCTGCAGTGGAATCAAGTAAACAACAATGTCAACTTTACTCTCCAGTTTAATGGTACAGAAATATTCATACCTGCACCAGATGGAGGTGGACCAGTAGCTTACGCAGTCTCATCTCTCACTGCTGGAACTAAATACACATTCACTCTCTTCTCTGTGTTTGAGGACATCAGAAGCAGTGGACTAAACATTACTGCAGTCACTGGTAAGACACTGACTTCATCACTTTGCAGCTTAGTAACTCAGCACAACTGTTGCACTTTTCTGTCTCACATAGTAAAAATTCATTTTAATGTTGGGGTGCAAAATGGACCTTCTTTAATGGCCAAATGAAACTCTTGCAATTTTCCCAACGGCCCTTTATTTAAATATTCTCAATGCTTTATTTTTGACAGGCAGTTTTATGCTAAAAAATATTAAAACTCAATTCTCTTTTGTGTCTCAGCTCCTCCAAATGCAGAAAGTTTCAGATTATCAGGACAAGATGAGACCAGTATCACTCTGCAGTGGAATCGAGTGAACCACATTGTCAGCTTTATTCTCCACTTTAATGGATCAGATATATACTTCACAGCATCAGATGGAGACGGACTAATAATTCAGTCATTCTCACCTCTCACTCCTGGAACTAAATACACATTCACCCTCTTCTCTGTGTTTGAGAACGTCAGAAGCAGTGGACGAAACATCACTGCAGTCACTGGTAAGATCCTGGGGACTTTATTACTTTGCAGTGTAGTAACACAGCACGACTGTAACACCACAATATATTCAATTGGCAGAATTTTCACTCACTGAATCAACCTCCTGCTTTAATTTGGTTTTATTGTCTTACACATTTAATGATATATGTACCCAGGAAGATAAAATTTTAGTGTCCTTTAAGATTCAACAGTCATTTTATTTTTGAGTATATATCTGGTCTCAAGTGCTATTTAATCGGGTTTGAGTCCTCTATGAAATGTGATGATTATATTCGCAAACAGAATTCTTTTGAACACAAAAACATTTTACACTTTAATTTTTTTCATCGTGAAAACTGATTTTGATGTCGATGCAGGGTGGACCTTCTTTAACACTTAAATGGGAAATTGGCACTTTTACTGGCAGTCAACTGTACTTAAATTTTCTCACTGTTCATTTGCTTTCTCAGCTCCTCTAAATGCAGAAAGTTTCAGATCAGCAGGACAAAGTGAGACCAGTATCACTCTGCAGTGGAATAAAGTGAACAACAATGTCAACTTTACTCTAGAGTTTGATGGAACAGCGATAAATATCACTGCACCAGATGGAGATGGACCAGTAGCTTACACAGTCTCATCTCTCACTGCTGGAACTAAATACACATTCACTCTCTTCTCTGTGTTTGAGAACGTCAGAAGCAGTGGACTAAACATTACCACAGTCACTGGTAAGACACTGATATTATTACTTTGCAGCTTAGTAACTCAGCATGACTGTAACACCAGAATATTTTTGATGGTTATAATATTCACTCACCAAATCTGCATCTAAATTAAAGTTTATGTATTCTCCTACACAGCCAAATGTTTTATTTACCCAGGAAGATCATATTTTAGTCTGCTTTAAGATTAGTCGTTTTAATTTGGACACATATCTGGTTTCAAGATAGACTATTTTTAACACTTTAGTTAGAAATCAACACTTTGAATGGAAGTCAATTTTAAATAAATTTTCTCACTGCTTATTTGCTTTCTCAGCTCCCCCAAATGCAGAAATCTTCAGATCAGCAGGACAAAATGAGACCAGTATCACTCTGCAGTGGAATCAAGTGAACAACATTGCCGACTTTATTCTCCAGTTTAACGGTACAGAAATATTCATACCTGCACCAGATGGAGGTGGACCAGTAGCTTACGCAGTCTCATCTCTCACTGCTGGAACTACATATGCGTTCACTCTCTCTTCTCTGTGTTTGAGAACATCAGAAGCAGTGGAGTAAACATTACTGCAGTCACTGGTAAGATACTTGACTTCTTGAATAATTACTCTGAATCTGTATCTGGAATAAATGTTGGCATTGTGCATTTCTGCAAACCACATATATGTGGTAAATAGAAACTATCATTTTAACAATACTGTAGTTGATGTCTGGTTAGGTGTAGACACAAAAACCACCAGGTTTTGGTCAGGAAAATATCATGTGTTGTCCTAAAATACCCTCTTTTGTTAGCCCAATCTTGGTTTGAATTTTATTGATATCAGTACCTGAAAAGCATATGTTTTACATTGCGGCATAACTGACATGCAGGGAAAGGTAGCTAAAAAAAAATAAAAACAACATTTGGTGGTTAGAAAGCCCCTGGAAATGCAACAGTGACACACTAAAAAACAACAGTTGGTCTGCAGCTTGGCATGCATTTGCCTGGGTGACCTAACCATTATACCCTCCTCTTCCAGATGACAGAGAGTTAGCTCATTTATTAGGTCACTTTGAATATGTTAATATTGATGCCTTCTGTCTGAAATGTGCAAATATGACTTCTGGTACAATGCAACATTTTCCTCTGGCAGCTGCACTGGTATTCTCTTACAAAGATTACATTTGAGAGTCCTTTTTAAGTTCAAATAGTCATTTTGTTTTTGAGTAGATATCTGGTCCGATCTACAATGTGATAATTGGATTCACAGAGTTCTATCTTTCATTTTCGGGTGGGGATGCAAAATGAACCATCTTTACCAGACTACCAGAGAGGACATGGACACTTTAGTGGCTATGAGTTGTTATTACGTTTTCTCACTGTTCTTTTTCTGTCTCAGCTCCTCCAAAACCTGGAAACTTCAGATCAGCAGGACAAGATGAGACCAGTATCACTCTGCAGTGGAATAAAGTGAACAACAATGTCAGCTTTCTTCTCCAGTATAATGGTATAGAAATATACATTACTCCACCAGATGAAGATGGACCAGTAACTTACACAGCCTCATCTCTCACTGCTCGAACTACATACACTTTCACTCTCTTCTCTGTGTTCGAGAGCGTCAGAAGCAGAGGAGTACATATTGTTGCAGTCACTGGTAAGACATGTCACTTGATTAACTTGTTTTTTAACCAAGTATAACACTGTTGTTCTTTCATTACCATATAGTTTTATGACACTATACTTTGAATGTTTGGTGTACTGCAGAAAGATTTTTTGGCAAACTATTGGTTTACAAGATTATTTTCTACCTTACTACCTAATGACCGTAACGTAACATCAGCAAAATCAGTTTATCCAGCAGTAGCTTAAACTGAACAAAATGTGATTGTGAAATGTAATTTGTTTTCACTTTCCAATATGGGGAGGTACCTCAGCTGTTAATAATACTGACCAGCAGCCATTGTAGTTATCTTTAACAAAATATCAATTCTTTTTCATATTTCTTTCCATGTAAACAACACATCTTGCCAAAATCGGATGACTCTGCTTCCCACAACAAAAGGGCCTTGTAAGTGGAAGCATTTGTGTAATTTTGTCATTTGTGTCTGTCATTATTTATTATATATGAAGATCCACAGTTGCTCATACAGGAATATTATATATATATATATATATATATATATATATATATATATATATATATATATATATATATATATATATTATATATTATTATATTGTACAAGCTGATGTAAGAGTAGTATTGCGGTTAATTTAAAAATCTTAAAATTTACGAAAAACTTAGCTATATTAATGAAATACATTATCTGTTTTTATCACAATGTGTATTATTTTATGTAACATCTTTTGCATTTCTGTCAACAGTTCATATTATTGGAATGAACGTCAGATTACAGTCAGTTATTGATCTGTCAAAATCGGACATAGAGAATACATTGAAGGAGGTGAGAGCTGAATTTATCCAGCGTCAGGATGTTATATTCAGTTATTTCAAATTATTAATAAATTATTTTGTTCTTAATGACATTTTTTTCATTCGTTTTCAGCTCCTCATACAAAATGGATTGTCATCAGTGGGGATGTCCGTGAAGGTTCAATCTTTAAAAAAGACCAAAGCCAAGAATCCAATTTAATATCTTACAGTTAGGAAAAGAAAAAGAAGAAATGGCACTTCTTTGTCTACAAAATGGTCTTTATGCTGAACAGCTATGAGAAGGACTTTTTAGATACCTCCAAGTATGACATTATTTCTATCAGAAGTGTATGTACTACACAACAATTTTCATATTAAACCGTTTTATCAGTTACAACACAAAACAATTTATCAGAGCTTTACCATTTTATACTTCTAATGAGCCATGTGCCAATTGAAGTGAAACTTTGGAATACACTGGTTATAAAACTTTAGCAAAAAAGAAAAATGCAGGAATTCTTTCTTTCTCAAGATTTTTTTCCAGGAACTTTTGATAGCTCTTTCACCACTGTTGACATTATTTTTAAACTACTACTTATTTCATCACTATTTTACTGAACATCAAGACCTATTTCAAGAGTTGTGCAATTATTTTGGACTCGTGTGTGCAGTTTAGAGGTCACCTGATCCTGGATTTTTATTGTTTTAATGTGAGGTTTTGAAAGAACTTTATACAACTTAATTTCCTGCACTGACAACAGCAGGGATCTCTCCCAAAACAAATCTACTTCCCATGGTTTCTGCAATAGTCCATTTATCTCTGCTAAGACATTGGGTATTCTGTGTTTGTTTGGGGGGTTTTCTGTCAATGTGAAGTATTGTGATTGTTTGTGGATAAACAAACAAAGGGATATTTAATGTTCAAACTGATGGACTTTTTTGTGAAATACAATCATTCTGTATTTGATGCCTTCAACACTCGAAAACTAGGTGGGACAGTGGCAACAAAAGACTAATTTATATATCAAGTAAAAATAGGACAGAATTCTCAAAACTTCAACATCAGTGTTGTTAAAAGAAAAGGTGATGTAACAGTGGTAAACATGCCCCTGTCCCAAATTTTTTGGAACATCGAATTCAGAATGAGTGTATATTTATTAAAAATAAATAAATAAAAATAAATACTATCAGTTTGAACATTACAGAACATGGTAAACATAATCTGTTTCTGTCCATTTGAGATCCAAACGCCAAGGAAAAGTGAAGTGATGAGTGTGACTGAGCTTTATTCATGTACTTCCTTGTTGCTCAGTCCAATAAACAGACAATACAAACACAATACTATTGTACAAGGCAATACAAAGAAAGAAAGAATACAAACCCAGCAGGGCACCTGATCTAGGCATTACTCCTCCCACCCTGGAACAACGGTGGGGTTGAAAAGCTCTGGAGGATAAAAAGGTCCCAGAGGGAGTGGTAACAGCGAAACCAAGAGGACTTTGGCTTCACCACACTGCCAGTGTTTGCCTTTGCTACCTCAGAGGCCACATTGCACATTCAACAAAAAGGTAAGACCAAGACCAAAGACCAAATGATAACATGTTAGTATTTTGATTACCAAGACTTTCAAGACATAAGATGTTTCAGTGATGTTTCTGCTTTGTCTGGTGCCAGGCAGGTTTGATGGAATCGAACAAGCCAGTCAAGCCAGTATTCTGCGGTGTAGTGTGTAGTATTAGAGTGTGGTACATGAGAATATTTGCAGGATGATACCTGTTATTTTGGGGATTGTAATGGGTGTATTCAATCCGTGTTTCAAGCTAAGCGTAGAGAGTGAGAGAGAGGCTGAGTCATGTGCAGCTGAACTTTGGCCAGTGTGCAGCTTTGAATACTTCAAAGTTAATGATAAAGAAGTTCAGGAGTTCATAATGCCTGCAACAAAGACAAGACAACAGCTCTAAAAAACTCTGTGGCCAATATGTTTTATAGATGTCTTTAATTTTTAGGTGATCAACATTGTTACTAAACCACATTTCATCTGTCTCTCTGAATGTAAATGATTAATTTCTTGTTCATATTCAGTTAACAATGGTCTTTCTGTATTTCATAGATCATGGCCTCCCCCAGCGTTCTCCTGTCAGAGGTGCAGTTTCAGTGTTGCATCTGTGAAGAGGTTTTCTCTGAGCCCGTCTCCATCCCATGTGGTCACAGCTTCTGCTTCACCTGCATCACATCACGCTGGGACAACGGCCTTGTCATCAGCTGTCCCAAATGTCAGACAGTCTTTGAAGGCCGCCCAGAGCTTTGTGAAAACTCCTTTGCCAAGGAAATGTCAGAGCAGATCCGAGCAAGAAAGCATAATGGAGTGATGTCAATAGCTGGAAAATGTATATATTGCGATGTGTGTGTGGGAAAGCAAACAAAGGCCCTGAAGTCCTGCCTTGTGTGTCTGACCTCATATTGCGAGAGTCACCTGGAGCCACACCTGAGAGTCGCTACCTTGAAGATCCACAAGCTGATCGAACCTGTGGCAACGCTGGAGAGCCGGATGTGTAAAAGGCACCAAAGGCTCCTGGAGCTGTTCTGTAGGAGTGACCAGAGGTGTGTGTGTGTGCTGTGCACTGAGACTGACCACCGCTGTCACGACACTGTCCCAGTGGAGCGAGAGAGTCAGCAGAAGAAGGTGAGGTCTCAGACCCCCTCATCATTGTGCCATCATCCCATCAAATACATTAGCAGCCATTGATTGAGTTCTGTTTTTTTTATTCCTGCTCTGATGTTCAGGCTCAGATGAAAAGGATTGAGGCTGATGTTCAGCAGATGATCCAGGACAGACTGCAGAAAGTGGAGGAGATCAAACATTCTGTGGAGCTCAGCAAAGTGAGTTTAAATAAAATCATTGAATTATTTTGATGTTTCCTGTTTGGTAATAGGACCATTGTGACAGCAGTTAAAACAGCTTAATGTATAAGAATGTAAGAAAAGAGGCTAAACACATGCATCTTTTCACACAAGCAAAATTTAAATCTAAAAATGAGTAGAAGGTATGAGTGCACATAGCAGAAAAAGTATTCATACTACTCCAATAATAGTCCCAAACCATCTAAAAATAGATATGAATATATCATAATTCTGCCTAGAGTCTATTTGTATCTCGTTACATTAGTGCTTACACATCCAGGTGAAGTATCAATAAGTAAAGCACATATTTGAGGGGAAGGGAGATTTAAACAATGCACTTTTTTTCCAATGTCTGCAGGAAAACTCAAAAAGGGACATAGCTGAAAGCACAGAGGTCCTCTCCGCTCTGGTTCGTTCTTTGGAGAGAAATCAGGTGGAGCTGGTGGAGGTGATCCAGAGGAAGCAGGCAGCAGCAGAGCAGAGGGCGGAGAGGCTCATCACAGAGCTGGAGCTGGAAATCACTGAACTGGAGAGGAGGAGGAGTGAGATGGAGCAGCTTTCTCACACTGAGGACCACCTCCATCTTCTGCAGGTCAGGAGTCGTCTCACATTAAGATATTTGATATTTGATAGTCATACAGTCCTACAGTCACATGTCTGGCCTCCTCTGTTCTCTGCTTTAAAGCTGTCTCTCACTTATTTGACATATTTGTGTCAGAGGTTTCCAGCTTTGAGTTCTCCTCCATCGCTCAAAGCCTGCGCTGAAATCATTGTCCATTCAGACACATGTTTGGGGACTTTAAGGAGAGCAGTGGCCAACATTGAACAGCAGCTTCAATCAGCATTGGAAAAACTTTCCATTCAAGGTCAGCCTCTAAAAAGATTTATAGTCAATCACATCACTACATTCTATGACAAAATATCCTCTTACATGTCATGTACATAAGCGTTTATTTTATTTTCGATCATATGTTCTTATTAACTTACAGAGCATGAGAAGATGCAGCAGTATGCAGGTACAGTTGAACCGTAAAATACTGTCAACAAAACCAATTTGCTCAAGTTTCAAAGGTTTAAATAGCTCTTGAGAGGCATCTGAACACAGCACAAGAAAACTGATGTTGGACCAGGTTTCATAGGGTTAAATACTGTACCAGTGACTAGACAAAAATGAGGGAATAACATTAAAAATAAAAAAAAATTAAAAAAACTGACTGGAAATCTGATGTATTATTTACAATTAAACCTGAACAGGTTTGGGTCTGCAAGTACAAATAATTCTCACTTTATTAATCTATTGCGTATTTTTTTATCATAACAATGTAAGCCACAGGATGTTTACAGATACTACTGGTGTACAACTGGACATTACCTGCATTTGTAACACTAAAAAAAATTGATGGAAACAAATGAAAATAAGAAATTAATCTCAGGAAAAAGGGGAAAATGAAATTCCTTATCAACTATGTCTGCATACCAGCTGATGTTCGTCTGGACCCCAGGACAGCCAACCCTTGGCTGGTCCTATCTGAGGATCGGAGACAGATCTGGGATGGAGATGTTGAACAGAACCAGGAGGACATACCAGAGCGTTTTGACACGGCACCATGTGTCCTCGCCACCATGGTAAATACAGTTTGTATGTCTGTAGGGATGTTTTGTCTTCCTGCTTCGCTCTGAGAGATAAACATTGACCTGAGCCACTCTTGCTACCCAGGGTTTCACCACAGGGAGGCACTACTGGGAGGTCGAAGTGGTAGACAAAACAGCGTGGGACTTGGGTGTGGCTCGACAGACGGTCAACAGGAAGGGCGTGGTGACACTGAGTCCAGAGGATGGTTATTGGACTGTTTGTTTGAGGAAGGGCAGTGAGTACCACGCATGTGCAGGACAGGCAAAGCTGCTGTGTCTCTCTCAGAGGCCGCAGGTTGTTGGGGTGTTTTTGGATTACGAGGAAGGGACAGTGGCATTCTATGACGCAGAAGTCAAGTCACACATTTATTCCTTTACACAATTTCAGTTCACCGAGGCCATGTTTCCATTTTTTAACCCAGATATGTGTGACAACGGCAGCAACAAATCACCACTTAGCATCCGCCCTGTTAGTGGAGACGTGGATTTAGATGACATCACAATATGATGTGGAATGTGTATTTTATTTTAAACAGCATAAAACTGCTCTCTCTGTTGATACAGAAACTTTTTGATCAGACAATTCATGTTTCATTCATCACTGTTGCACATGGATCATATATTGTTTCTGATACCTCCTCCTTCTATAAACTGTTATATCTGTTACCTGCTTACCTCTCCTCCTTTTTCTTCTTCCCTTCACGTGTGCGCTCTTAAAAAGTAACACCTTGTGCACTGATCTTAGACCTGCCTCATTCCAATAATACCCATCCCCAGACATTAAAGGCTAACCATAAAACTGACTTCAGACCACGTTTTAGATTGAACAGCCTAAGGGTTGCTAATCAGATTAGCACAGGGATGAGATTAGCTTCAAGGCATATGGAGCATTGAAGCAGACTTCAGGATTGAGTCTTGTGGGGAAACATGATATACACATTTGAGCGCTGTATACACACACAGCACTGAAAGGAATTTCACTGAATGCATGCACACAAGCACAAAATGATGCATGTAATCATTAAATACTGATGTGAATATCTGAAAGAATACAGGAATTAGGAAACATATCTGTAAAGAGAGCGCTTGGGAAAGAAAGACGGTGTAAGGGATGAAGAGGGATTAAAACTGATATCATCCAAGCACAGGGCGGAGACACACATGCGTTATACCGAACACAAGACTGAAGCAAGAACACACATGTCTTTACTAAAGGTAAAACCTATTTGGATGGCCAACAAACAAAGGTAAGTCAAATCTTTGTTAGTATAGTTTTTAAATGTTGATGTCTGTTATTGTAAGAGAGGATTTCCACTATTTATCATTTATTGTGCAACAATGTTGTCCTTAAAACAGATAATACATTTAGGAACTGCCACATTTGGCTTTAACTTCATATAGTGAAGCAAACGCTGCCAGAGATGGCAGCTTCTCCAGGCTTGAGTATTTACTACCAGTGTGAGTGTTGAGGTCGTGATTACAAGTGTCACCTAAAAAGTAGATCTTCCACTGAAAGACCTCAATTTCCTGCCTTTTGCCATTAACTAGGTTTAGAAGTATACTTCTGTGTGTGTGTGTGTGTGTGTGTGTGTGTGTGTGTGTGTGTGTGTTTGTGTGTGTGTGTGTGTGTGTGTGTCAGTGGAAAGCACTGCCTCCAACAGCTTGGATCTCATTAAGCCCCACACTGCTAGGAAAGGATGTTTTGGAAGGCTCTCTAGTTACAAAACTGTAAATGTAACACGTCATGGTCACAAGATTGAACTTTACTTTTCAGATGTCTGTGCTTTGCTACTGTCCTAAGAACCTTTCAAATATCTTTCTTCAGTCTACATTCCAGTTGGTGACGTCACTTGGACAGAGGCCAGTGAACCAGCAGAGTGGATCAATATGAGAAGTTTGCTGTGACGTTTCAAAGACTGGAGCTCTCTGATTGGCTGAGTCTAAGTGGAGAACTGTCATGTCGCCAGTGTTGGACGAGACAGCTGGGGATCTCCCCGTCAGGGATGTGGGACTGATGAGGGGGGGACTGATGCCGACTGTCCCAGGTTTGTGTGTACCAATAACAGCCAACATAAGAAATTTGCAGGAAAATCAATTTTAGATTCTACCTCTTTCCCTCTTTCACCCTGTATTTCCTTCAGAAACTGGAATGGTTTAATCGATTCAAAGTTTATGTGTGTGTGTGTGTGTGTGTGTGTGTGTGTGTGTATATACAGTCTAAAACTGTCTGTGTTTTCCTCAGATACTTTACGTGATGTGAAGCCATGGAAGAAGCATCATGTCATGAGGACAAAAGGTAAAACCACTTTACAAAAGTGTCATCCTTTCAGATTTTACATATGCACATTTCAAGGTTATGATTTTAGTAGGTTGCTCATTTATGAATATTTTGACATCCAACCACTTCCCACGTGTATTGGACATCCTGTCACACTTTTCACAGCTGTTACTTGAAAAGAGCCCTCGGAAAACCCCTTAGTATCACTGACCTATTGCCTTTAATATGCATATTTCAAGGTTGTGATTTCAATAGCTCGCTCATTTAAGAATATATTGACATTAAACTAGTTCCCATGCGTCTTAAACATCCTGTCACAACTTTGACAGCTTTTTAAAAAGCCCCTACCAAATCTCTTAGCATAATTATCAGTGACCTACAGTAGCTTTGAAAATGCAAATTTTAAGGTTTTGAGTTCAGTAGCTTGCTCATTTATGAATATATTGACATCAGACCACTTCTTATATGTGTCTGTGACATCCTGTCACAACTTTCACAGCTGTTAGTTTTTGGAAAAGAGCCCCGAGAAAATCCCTAATCATCATTATCAAGTTATCAGGGACTTTTTGCTTCAAATATGCATATTTTGAGATTGTGTTGTCAACAATTTGCTCATTTTTGGATAAACTGACATCAAACCACTTCTCCCGTTTCTTGGTTATCATGTCACAACTTTCACAGCTGTCAGTCTTTTGAAAAGTCCTGAGCAAATCTCTTGTCAATAGCTTGCTCATGTATGAAAATATTGGCATGAAATCAGTCCCTGTGTGTGTGTGACATCCTGTCCCAACTTTTGCAGCTGTTATTTTGTGGAAAAGCCCTTAGCAAATCTTTTAGCATATTATCACGTAAGTCCTTAAATATGCACATTTCAATGTCTTTTTTCCAATAGCTTGCTCATTTATGAGTATATTGACCTCAAACCACTTCTCATGTGTCCATGACATCCTGTGACAATTTTCACAGCTGTTAGTTTTTAATCCATTAGCATATCTCTTCAAATTAGTCATCAATAAATTATCAGTGACCTGTTACCTTAACTCAGATTTCCAGTTGCCTATGCATGGAACACACTAAGAAAGTGCTTTTATATTTTTCACCTCTTTCCTCTTCTCTGTTTGTTTCTCTCTTCAGCAGATCCTCAGCGCCTGTTTCGGTTTCCCAGAGAGCACCTGGAGGACCTGTGTCTCAGACTCCAAGAAGAAAACAGTCTGCTAAGACAACACACTCGCACACAGGAGCAGAGGTTACGCAGGTAACAGAACAATGACACAGTCCTGAATGACTGAACCTAACACCAGACATTTGGGCAGAATCGGTAACGTCAAAGTCATCTCTGTTATAGCCCTAAGATGTGATTTTAAAAGATACATGATAAAGACAAGTTCCCTGATCCCTGATATGAATTGCCCTCCTCTTTCTTGCCTCAGGATGTCCACCAGACTGATGCGTCTCCGTCAGACCCGTCCTGGGTCCGGTGCAGTGAAGGAGAGAGATATGGAGGACACCATACAGGAGCTGGAAGCCCGAGTGGCTATGCTGGAGAGCCAGAAAGTGGTTCTGCAGAACAAACTGAGCCTGGCCAGGCAGCACGTTATGGACCTCGGGGGACGCACACCATATAGGTTCAGTAAAGGTGAATATGTGTAATATATTACATATTCATGTAGGACAAGGTGACTGCTGCCGCCTCTTTTACCTTTGACCTTATTCCCTTTTTCCTTTCTCCTCTTCTTTTCAGGTAAAAGTATGGAAGTGGAGGGCGGAGTCAGGAGGGCAGCCCAGACTGCCCCGCCTCGCTACGGATCCACGCTGGAAGACACCAGGGCAGAGATGGAGAGATTGTAAGTGTGTAAGCAGATATAAGTGGCTGTTTTCTTACCTCTCCTCATATCATCATCGTTACTCTAATACCCTCTCTTTCTCCTCCATCCGCCCTCCATATGTCTCCCTCCCAGCCGGTCCAGTGTGACAGAGCAGGTGAGGGCTGCAGAGCTGGAGCTGACAGCGCAGGCGCTCAGAGACACGCTGAGAGAGAAAGAGAAAGAGATCGAGGGAACAGTGAGAGAGATGAGGAAGCAACAGGCTGACAGACACAGGTGACTACAGCACACACAGCTATTCATTTTTCTAATGCTAATATTACAGCTACTTCAGAAGTTTGTGGATGGCTGCATTGTAATTTAATCAAAGAAAAAAAATATTTGAGTCAATTTCTGTGTGCTTTCCCAGAATTAAATTGAAAAAATAAAGATACTGTAAAAAGTGTTTAGCCATTCACAAGAGGAGAAGCATATCTGACTTTACTTCCAATTTTATTTTTAATTTTTCTCCCTGTCTGCTATTGCAGTGTAGCTACTAAAACTGCTAGATCTGCATATAAAACAACCACGTCAATAAAAATAATAAATCCTGTTGTTATCTCTGCGTCAGAATAATTATTAAAGAGAACGTGGATCTGATCCGTCTACAAAAGCAGCTCACAGACAAGAGCACCGCCCTGAGAGTCACCCAGGAGAAGTTCAACAACCTGCAAGAGGTTATATGACCTTATTTGTCTATAAATCATTTTGTCTTTTGTTATTTTATGATATTTTGATGATGTCATCTCAAGACTTTGGGTCTAGTACTACTGTAAGATCACTAATTGGTGCTCAAAAGATCTTTCTTTTTGTCTTTCTTCCTTCCAGGCATATGAGAACCAGCTGGAGGAGGTAAATGTCCTGTTACTCAAAAAGCTTTATGAATACTTCAAACTAAAAGTCTAAAAGGTTTAGTAATATTAATTTTGAGTGTGTCATGTGTACAACACAGGGTCAGAGGTCACTTAGGGAAAGCCAGGGAGCTCTGTTGGAGAAAGTGGAGGAGCTGACTGAACAGCTGAAGCAGGAGAGGCAGAAAGTGCTGGCACTGGAGGGACAACTTACCTCCACTACACTGTCTCTACAGACCTTAGACAAGGTACCTCATCTGTAGCTGCACGTATTAATCCTTAGTAAGAAAGACCATAAGAGATCATATAACAGGATGTCAGTTTTAAAAATTAATTAATTATTTCTTTTTCAGCTACAGGAGCGGATATTGGACCTGGAAGGAGAGAGGGATCTAATAAAAGAAAACTATGACACTCTGCTAGAGAGGTGGGAGTTAAAGTCTTGTTGGCCGTCCAAAACAAGATGTTATTGAGCGCATTAACCAGGAAGCTTGAAGGATGATTCTGGCAACTGAGTTGTATAATATGTACAGGATACCATGCAGGAGCAGCAGAACATGACTTAAGATCAGGTTTATGTCCATACGAAAAGAATTTTTATTTCTACATTTGACAATGACTTCTGAAAGTCATTTTGTGTGTATTCTCCTTGTATGTTTATTTTTTAACTATTTTCCTTTGTAGAACATTATCTGTACAAAGCAACCATGATGGCAAGGTGGAACAACATAGGGAAGTAAACCAGAGGAGGGAGGAACAGGGAGAAATCATTAGCAGCATGGACATGCAGAGGCTGGAGGACATGCTGCAAGCAGAGAGGGGGCAGAGAGGCATGCTGGAGCTGGAGATGGAGAAACTAAGACGAGAGAAGGAGATATTGGAGGAGCAGAGGGAGCGAGAAAGAGGTAAGAGTCTCAGCAAGGAATGGATTTGGAGTTGCATTTCATTTTATGTGTTCGCACTCAAGAAGACCATAATACCTGAAACACCTGAAGCCACAACTTGTCCAGTGCTGAAGCAAACAGACTCTCCAGCAAAAAAACAAAACAGTACACTGATTAACAATCCCATTTATCTTCGTGTGCATCCATTTTGTGTAGAGTTTTCTGTTACGGCAAGTGACAAACAAGAGCATCTGGAACAGGAGGTTCTCCGGTACAGAGAGCAGGTTTCTGCTCTGCAGGACAGACTGGACTCTGTCACCAAGGTCAGAGAAGAAGATTAATGTACTGCTGAACAGCTGTCCTAATTTAATACATATCCTGACACACTTTTCATCTTCTCTCTTCCAGGAGTTCGACATGAGTGTCGAGGATCTCAGTGAAACTCTCATACAGATCAAGGTTTGCACACTTTTTTCTTACTCTCTGTTGAGACTTCTTTTAAAGACTTAATTAATCGATTTATAACCTTGTTGCATGCTTTCCCTTTAACTACAGGCATTTAGGATGCAGCAGGAGAGCAGGGCGGGATTACAATTCCTCCGGGCTGATGGGACGGTGGAGGATTCACCCCATGAGCTGGCAAACATCCAGGCATCGCATGCTGAGACTGTCCTGGAACTACAGAAAACCAGAAACCTTTTACTACTGGAGCACCATATCAGTAAAGACCTGCAGGTACACACACACCCATACTTAATACATTTTTCACACACATGTACACAAACTGTGATTCTCAGCTCGTTTAAAGAGTAATCAAACCACCTAACCAATTTTTTCAGTTGAGAAACAATACATGTAGGTATTTAGTAGTGTTGTTGATTGATTCAGGTCCAACTCTTGACATTTGAGTGCAAAGTATTTTAGTAGTAGTAATTTTACATATTGTGTATAAATATTCATTAGTGACTGCCCTTGAAAGGTTGAAACCTGGCTATTGCAAGTGAATTTTGATATTAGCTGATCCTGGTAGCAGGAACCCCCTGTCTCCATCCCATTGCAGCCCTCTAACCAACCGACCACTCTGAGTGTCTACCGCGAGCAGGGAGGTGCTGTGGATTGATATGCGGCACAATTAGGTGACTGGCCATGATTAGCCCCCCTCCCAACCCTACCCTTTTTCACACTCCAGGGAGGAGGCACTCAAGCCAAAAGTGGGGGGTTTAGTTACGCTTTAAATTTTCCTCCTGACATTTTAACTTGTCTTGAATCTAACTCTGTTTCCATCCCAAGGAAGAGTTGAACACAGTCAACCAGAGGATGGGGAGAGAGCGGGAGGAGGGCAGGAGGAGGATGGCAGAAAAAGACAAACTTTTATCAAAAAGAGCTCTTCAGATTAACGCTTTACAAGGTTTGAATAACAATAGTCATTTTTGTAGTAACAGCAAGAAGCCAATATAAAACATGTCTGAAGTTAGCATAAGCAGCTAAAACATGTTTTTAACTTTCAGAATTTCTTTTTTTACATTTGTGTCCTAAAGCTCAGTTAAAAGAGTTAGCATACAGCCCCAGGAACTACAAACGGACCATACCAATCCAGTACACATGGCCAGCTGGAGACCAGGAGGTGGTACAGCTCATTGAGGACGACCTGTCTTTTTCTCAGCTGAAGGCTGGGGAGTCACTGTTGGAGATCCACCTCAAGGTTAAAAAAAATCAGTTGTTGTACCTGAATTTAGTGGGTTTTTTTTTATTAAAGTTTTCCATGAAGCTAAAATCTGTTTGTTTTTTTTTTGTTTGTTTTGTTTGGGTTTTTTTTTTTTGCATGTCCAGGGTGCCACCTTTACCCCAGCAGGGCTTCGTACTATGGGTGGCATCAGTCATGAAGACATCGTAACCTTCTGCACCTACAGCCTCTTGGACTTTGAGGTCCACTCCACTCCTCTGGTGTCAGGCAGCCAACCCAACTATGGCTTCACGTCCCGCTATGCTCTGACAGCTCGAGATCTGGGCAGGCTGGGAGGTCAGGGGTCAAGGGTCAGAGTGGAGCTCCACCAGGCGTTAGGAGGGGTCCAGTTTGTGACGCATGGATGTGGGCAGATGTCCCTCATGGGTGCTATGGAGAGGAGGGAAGAGCGTGTCGGTGGAAGTATCAATATTACAGGTGAGTAATATTGTTCAAAGAAAAAGTAATAAAGTAGTTGTGATGTTTTTTTGTCCTGCATACGAAGTGTTAACTTGCAGTTATTGCCAATATTAAGATGTTCCTAACCTTACTAGATAAATTACCCTTTAATTATTTGTTGACATGTCAATTTGTCATGTTCTTGTTTATTACGTAATGCACCCTGAAGGGTAATATCCATTAATTTGATAATTTAGTATCAACCCATGCCTAATAGTGTGTCTCTGTCTTTCTAAGGGTCCGAAGGTGCACTTGTTGGTGTTGTGGATTTTTGGGTGCGTTTGTTTAATCCTACTGAGCCCATAGACACTGTGCCAGAGAGAGGAGCTGACTGGAGAACGGCAACACAGAGGAGGCCTGTGCAGATCGCTCTTGGCTGGCAAGACACTAGTCATGAGGTAAGGAGGGGGAGTGGTGTGTCGCAGGGGTGGAGCCAGACGTTGTAAATTTCGGGGGCTCGGACGCCCCAGTAGCTCACTGTATAGAGTGCATGACGTTAAAGCTTTTTTTCCAACAACTTTCTACTCAAAATAGTCTGTAAGAAAACTGTTTACAGTTTGGATTAGCCAGTGTAACAGGGATATGTTTTTTAGAAAAAGAATCCTCCTAAATGCAATTTTTTGATGCTGTTTGCAGGAGTTACATGACTACGGTGGAGGGATCCCTAATGAGTTGGTGGTTATGTTGGAGCGATGTGTGGGACTTAATTCTCGCTGGCCTGGACTGCTTCCTGATGCCTACCTGACATACAGATTCTACGACCTGCCGCCTCACGTCTCTCAGACAATACAGGCCACCTCTGACCCAGTGTTCAGGGATACCACCAGCTACCCACTAGCAGTCACAGCCGATGTCTTACACTACCTGAGGTATGATAGCCTGGAAACAGAAAAAAAAGTGTTACATTTTCAAGGTTTTTTTAAAATTTTTAAAATAATTTTATTTATACAAATTTTCAATAAAACAATATTCCAACAAGTAAATAGATTGAACAGGATAAAAAAATGAAAAAGAAACCAACCCAAAAACAAAGAGACAATAAAGAAACAGACTGCCAGCACTCACTCATAACAAAGGAAAGAAAATGTACATACACAGATGTCAAATTATTGAAGTGATGACCCAGAATGTCCATTGATCAATCAAGGGTCAGAAATGAAGACCGAGAGACCAAAACCAAAGGAGATCCAGGCAGACCCACTGCAAGCAATAACAATAGCAATAACAAAGTCCCAGGGTGTGAATCCAAAGCAAAGTACAGTACAAAACAGACCAAGATAATTGATTCCCGCATTGTGGTCTCTCCCTCCTGATATGTTCTGTGAAAGGGCAAGGTTTTTTTTTTACAGTTTGGGTTTATCAGCAGCTAAGTTAACACTTAAGTCCTATTGATGTTTACCCTGTAGAACTTAAGAAAGTTCATTTAAATTTTCTAATTCTTACAAAGTTTGTGCTTTAGATAGTCGTCATCTTTGCAAGATATTCAGAACAACTGCCCTCCTGTTTTGCTCAGGTCCAGCAGTTTGTGGGTGTATGTGTTTGATGACAGTGATGATCAGATACCACCAGCCTATCTGGCAAAGAGCCCCATCCCGCTGCGAGCCCTGGCTACAGGCCGGGAGATCAGAGGTGAGGGCAAGAGAGAAGTAAAGCTATTATGTTATTCATCTGCGTCTCTTACTAGAAGCATTGATTTAAATGAAGGTAGAAGCCAACCCTGTGACATGTCAAAAGCTAAACTACCGCAAAAGCAGTTTGACATGTTTTTTTTGTTTTTCTCTCTGCCCTGCCAGGTGATTATGTCCTGAGGGATCCAGCTGGTGGACCTCGGGGCATGGTCCGGGTCTTTATAAAATGGAAGTACCCCTTCCAGCCATCGGCGGACACTGCGCTGGGTAGACCTGGAAGACAGGACAGAGAAATGGAAAGCAGTGAGAGGGAGGAGAGGAGGAGAGAGGAGGCTGAAGCTTCACAGCGGCCCATAGCCAAGCCCAGAGTGAAGGTGATATTTATGCTAGTGTATCAAAAGGTTTGGGAACTACCAGTGGTGGAAGAAGTATTCCGATACTTAATTTAAGTAAAAGTACTAATACCACACTGTAAAAATACTCCACTACAAGTAAATAGTCTACATTTAAAACCTTGCTTAAGTGTTTTCACCAAAATGTACTTAAACAATTTCAATTGTACTGTAAAATATTCCTGCTGCATTAAAATATATAATTTATTTTACTGCTGTAGCTGTTTAAGGTTGCACTGATTTTAACGTCTTTTTCTATACTGTTGGGTCGTTTGATGTACAGCAATCCATCATGTTCAATGAAATAATCATATTAATCATATTTTTGAGCAAAATAATCATATGTTTGTCAGGTCGCTGTCCTGTGAGAACTATGTATCTCTCAAAGAGTAGAAGAATAAAGTTAGATAAAAGGAAATACTCAAGTAAAGTACGTCAGATTTTTATTTAAGTGCAGTACTTAGTAAATGTACCTGCTTAAATGCCACCACTGGGAATTATCAGTAACACTCTGGGGAACTGTACATGTATCTCATGTGCATTTCTTTACAAACAAGAGTGAATGATCTGATAAAAAGCAATGACAACAATTAGCCTGTCTAATGTGTGTTCAGCTAACTAACATAATGCTGTAGGACTTCTGGGCAAAGAAGTGCTCAAAAATCAATGTATAAGTGCTAAAATGTATAATATGTTCAAAGACATATTCCTGTCAGTAGCTTAATACTTGTTCTTCTGTGGCTTTACCACAGACTCAGCAACTGGAGCCGAGAGAAACCAAAGCAGTGCAAAAAGAGTCTAAAGCTTTGGTAAGGTTTTACTTCACAACTGATGTTTGTGTCTTCATGATAATTCATACATAAAAACTATTTTGTTTACTATTGTATGTGTCTGTTTACAGCCTCGGCCTCCGCCTGTTAAACAGAAAATCTTACATCACAAGCAACCCATCTCTGTGAAACCACCAACCACACACAGGAAGAGATCCACCAAGAGGCCACCTGACCTTTACCTGGGCACACCCCATCTGACCCCCGAGCCAAGGCTGACCACGCCCTCTCATGTGTCAACAAGAAAGTAAGTTGCAGGTTTTCTTTGTGCTTTTCTTCTAAAAAGCACATTATTATCTTATTATAGAGCTTGATGATTTTAACATTTTTAAAAGTTTGTGTGGAGGGAAAACAGTAATTTACTATAGAATTTAATTGTTTAATCAATGATTTAATCTAATTTCAGATCTTCACCCACCATGTCATCGAGGAGAAGCTCTGTCAGCTCTGCCAGGACTCAGGTACAAATTCTTTCTCTCTCTTAACAGGCCTTAAAACAATTGTTGTTTACACATGAAAAAATATGTCTTTATTCAGACAAGAATATTCAGAATAAGAGGATTTTGGCTCATATCTAATTTCGTCTTCTCAGGACCTTCCCTCTATGGATCAGGTGTCAATGGATGAAGAGGAGGAGGAAGAGGAGAGGAGTGAGAGTGGTAACTATTCTTATACACACAATAGGCTTAAACACCTGTATTGAGGTTCTTTCAGTAATTTCAAGGCAAACTACCATTGTTGAAATATGCAAAAAAAAAAAGTATAAGCACAGATTATTAGGGGGACACAGGAGAAATGTCCCCCTTAACATATGACATATAACACTGTGACATATAACATACATGTCAGCAGTGCTTTCTAAACAATAACATGTTATTAACAATCATGGCTATTCTCATCTTCTGCTCAGACAGTAAGGAGCTCCCAAATATAATTGTTTCCTAGTTTGCAGACATTTATAGATGGTGTTGTCCTCTTTGAGATAGCCGTAAACTGCTTCAAACTGTTTTTTAAGTCTCCTAGAGTGAGCCGCACGCAGAACACATCATCAAAACGTCACCCGTCCCGCCCTTCCCACTGTCCTCTGTTTCAGCACTGTTTTACCTCCCATGGCTGCGGTAACTTATCTACAGAACGGAGAGGCGGCATAACGGCCCAGCACTCCCACCTTGAACAGGCAGTGGAGGGCTAATGTCTCCGGTGAAGTAGTTAGTGGATGAATGCAACCACTAAAGCAATGGTTGCACTCTGCCATAAAACGGAGTGTGTAGCAACAGTGTGTGTTTGGGACAGGATATATTATCACCTTTTCTCCATAATTTGATCCAGAAAAGGCACAATTTGGTGCATTACAAATCACCAGAATTTAGGGAAAAAAGTGTTTGATGCCAGAATTTCTTGGGGAAGGACCCCCTACTTAATATGTGTCCCCTCAGATCTTGAAACAAAACCTACACCCTTGAAAAAAAAGGATTATGTAGGAACCACACTGACCTCAATTTTTTTACAGAATGGAGACCTGGAACAGATATGAAGCTGCCACATGCTGACTGGGATGTCAGATGACAGGAAAGGTTTTCCTTGAGGGCTTTCTGCCAGACAAGATTCATGGTTATGGTTGGGGGAAAAAATCTTGGTTTAGATTAAAATGAATAGATTTCTGTTAGAAAGCCTTTAGGCAAACTTCTCCTATGTGCACGCCTTCATTTTCAGCCTAGCCAGTGGAATTGAAATTGAAATAAATCCAGTTGTTCTAATATTATTTTTACTTACTATACAGCTGCTGCAGGAGACAGTGAAACCTCAGGGTCATCAGAGTCAAGTTCCTCACAAAGCGACATCATCATCATTCCACCAAAACGGAAAATGAGGAAGGTATGAACGAGTGTGAGTGAGAGAAAATGTATGAATCAAAAAGGGAAGATTTTAGCATCATATTTATATCTGTGGATCTGGTATAAGTTTGTCCTTTTGTTTTAACTGAGCCGGTCAGATGTTATGATTCAAATAGTTTTTTTTATGTTTCAGGGAGACAAACTGAGAGTGGAGATTCTGTCCCTAATGTTGGAACCGTCCTCAAGTGTAGCGCTGGACAAGTCAGTGCAGCGTGTTTATGTGGAATACCGGCTGCTGGGCGTCCCGATGGAGACGACAGAAACACCCATGTCCCTCCGCAAACCCACAAAGGGAGAGGAGATTCACTACAACTTTACACGAGGTGAGAGCAGGTGAGCTTTGCACATGTTTCTGCAAAAGTTTGAATTATTTTCTAATCCCCAAATCTCTGTTTGTCTCTCTCAGTGATCTATGTGGATGGTTCACAGTCGGCTCCACTGAGACACTATCTTTACACCATGTTAGAGGGCACCGACCCCAACCAGGGAAGGTATTGTCAGCACTGTTTTTGTGTCATTTTACACATTAACCCTTTGAAACCTGGGAAAACTGGCTTGATTTCTCCTAAAAATCCATGAAGAAGACAATGAACAACTTGAGAAGAAGTGATGCAGAAATTATCTAGGAATTAGTGGAAAGTATAAATGCTTTAGCTGAACATTAGCACTGGACATTTTCCCCTAGTATTTTAAAAAAATCTCTGCAGTTTGCACAACATTTCTTTCCAAGATGCTTCTTTTCCTTTTTTCCAACTATTTCGAAAGAAATCAAATCAATTCGCCACGGTTTTAATACTTGCAAAGGAGTCTGAACGCAGCACAAGAGAAGTCACGTCAAGCCAGGTTTTAAAGGGTTAAAGAATGGCTGAATGCATCAGTTCATGTCCTTAGACCCAAACCACAAAACTGAAGCATGTATGTGTGTGTGTCTCGGCAAGGTTAAAGTTCACAGTAGTCAGTGAGCCGATGGACGACGATGAGGAGTGTGTGGACGTCGGACACGCCTTCCTGGACCTGCAGGAGCTGCTCCTCACTGGAAATGATGTCAGCGAGCAACAAATTGACGGTAGGTGTTGCATTTGTGCTATAATTTGATACTAAGACCCTTGAAATGCCTTTGTGTAATGTTATGTACATTTCTGGAGAATGCTTTCTATCCCAGGATTTGTATTTGTGGATAATGTGTGAGTTTTCTCACAGTTTGTCCGTCTCTGTGTTTCTGTGTCCTCCAGTTGTGAGTGTGGATGAAGACAAGGAGGTGATTGGAAATCTGAAAGTGTCTCTGGAAGCAGCCAAAGCTCTGACTGGGATCTACCAGGAGTTTCAACAGAAAAAAGAGAGCAAGAAAGAAGATGAGAGTGATGGAGAAGAGGAAGAAGAAGAAGAGGAGGAGAAGGAAAAAGATGAACAAGAGGAAGAGAAGAAAAAAGATGAGATACCAGTGTTAGATTATGATGATGATAGTGACTTTTGAAAGCAATTAGTATGAGATGAACTGAGAGCTTGTTTTCTGTATTAAGCAGTCTTGTTTAACTGTTTGTAGCCCCTAAAACTATGTAAAAAGAGTCATATTTTGAAAGGCATTTGAGGCTGTTTTTTTAAGTTTATAGTTTTTTTTTATTATAAATGTGATGTCCAGGTCCTTCAGTCCTAGATTATCCAGGACACGTTTATCATGTATCAGGATCACAGTATCTTTTCTATTAGACCATTTTCTTGGGTGACATGAAACAATAGATTTTTACACTCTAAGAGCTTACTTTACTTTTCAGTAAAGGTATTGTCCTTGAAAGGGCCCCACTGCTAGTGTGGTATTAATGTGATGCTGATCAGGAATTTATTATTTCAGGGGTGTCCAAACTAACGAATTAGATAATGTAAAAATACCAGGGGGCCAACTGCATCTTGCATCGCGTGGGTTATTTAAAAAAACAAAACAAAAAAATGTACAAATGATACAGACACAACTGTTGAATCATTCAGTGAAAAACAATATGCTGTCTTTGCTGTAGGGCTCTGTAATGGCAAGAATCTAGTAATATGATATATACCACGACACAGGTTTAAATTCAATATAATTTGATATACTGCAATACTGTAAGCAAGGCAAGATATTGTGGTATTTTTTTATACCTAATTTTAAGGAAAATTTTCATAAAGGCCATTTCACCATATGCACACAATTTGAGTATAAAAATGTGTACTTTTTTAATGCAATCAGAAAAGTAAGATCTGTATTTATGTTTAACACTTTGGGAATATGTTGTTAGGTTGGAATGGCAGAGTCATGTGACTGAAGACAGATAACAGCACTGATATCTAGCAGTCGAGGGTTTAAACACAACACATGTAAACTATCACTTTAAAAAAATGACTGTGTAGATTCTCAACACCATCACAAAAAATAAAACTGTGATACTGAAGTGTATTGATGTTTTCTTACAACCCTACTTTGCTGTGGCCATGTCTGCTACCTGGTGATGATCCTACCATCGTGAAGTGAATGTAAAAAAATGCAAAGTGATCTTGCTCTATTAACGTAGATATATGGGGCCACGTATAGTATATTTTGTACAACAAGCCGAGGGCCATTTAAAATTGCCAATACTGGCCCCTGACATCACATCTAAAATTGTTGGGTTAGCTCTTTCATTTGTGTTTAAGCAACGTGGTCCAAGTTTGTGTTATTCCATCATAGGAGTACTGGTTGGTCTCTGGGCATTTATTTGAGATTTAAAGAAACTTGATGGTAGGGATAATAAAATAAGACACACAAGTAAATGTATTACCATCTATTACATTTAAACATATATTTTTTTAATTTAAAAAAAGAATATGAGTAATTCATTATATAAAGATAGAATACAAACACTGGCAAATCTCATTTTTTTACTTTTTCTCAAACTGGAACGTTTATTATGCTTTCAAAGGAAAACTTAACTATCATAATTGCTATTTCTTTAGAATTGTATTAGTTCATAATTTGATTAATACTAAAAAAAAAAACAAAAAAAAAAAAAACAGGAAGACAATCAAACTACAATTCACGTGATCTCGCTTTATCGCGAGACTGTGATTTTAGGCGTGAGCCAAAACCAAACTGTAATTTCCGATACGTCACCTAAGGGTCACCTGTCGCCCGAACTAAGGGAAGAGTGAAAACGGTCATTTTTAGACTTTGAACGCTACAATTTACAAAAAAACGTGAGTTTCTCATGAAGTTTGTTAAAAGTAAAGTTATTGAGGCCACTTCGGGTTTGGCTCCTGGGACTAAAACGTCCGGAATCTGACGGTTTACTTCTCGGTAAAGTTGTGCTAACGTTTGCTGAAAAACCCCAACAGTTAACGGCGCCAGCAGCAACGTTGTCATTAGCAGCTAGCTTAGCAACAACTTGTCACGGATTTGTCCTCAAATTCAACAATGGTAAGTTAACGTTATTTTAACCTCAATGTCTATGTAATTCAACCTTATGCTAGCTGTTAAGCCTGAGGCAGCTTTATTAGTAACTATGCTAAGTTATTTTGCTATCAAAAGTGTGAATTACAAACACTGCCCATTGTGGCTAAGAAAATTCTATGACTTGATAAACGGATGTCCACCATCTCGTTTCGTGAGTTAATGTCCCTGTATTGGACATGTTTGTTTGGTTTTGTAATTGACAGAAGGAGACGATGAAGCCTGTTAGTCACCAGCAGGCCTGCCAGTTGCTCCACAACAAATTTGTTGTGGTGTTAGGAGACTCCAGTGAGTAACTCTGGTCTATTATATCCACTTTCTCGTTTTCAAAGCTTGGGAAGAAATGTGTTTCTTTTACAAAAGCCATTTTAACCCTTAGGGGTGGTTCATTCTTGATTTCTTGATCATTTTGGCTGTGTTTGTGCACAAGGCATACATTTTGGCAAGACTGTATATTTTTGTCTCTATATGTTAACTCAAACATAACATACAAACGCCTATTCATAGAAAACAGGAACTAGTCGAAAAGAGGTATGAGAGTACTCATGCATACTCACACAGTACATTTTACTATAACAGGTCTTTGTCTAGGTGTAGTTGCTATTTACAGTTATTTACAGTTCCAAAATTAACTGCAGTCCATTGTGTATTTAAAGAAAAACTCTATGAGAATGAATATATTGAAAAAATAACAACTAACTAACTGAGAAAAGGGGATGGCTATGGGTTAGAACAGAGGTCAAGGATTTAATTCCCAGTCTAGCCAGATTAAGATAAGAAGAGAGAGGTCAGGTAAAGGTAAAATTTGGGGGTCAGAAACTTTGACACTAAATACTACGAGTCAGTTTAAATTTTTTATGGCCGTTAATCTGATATGTCTTGAGTATTGATATGCAGGGTAAACCAGCTATTTTACTTCTATTATAAATAAGATTTTTTTTGTCTTCCATCTGCTCCCTTTTCAGTCATGGGATGTGTATTATGAATCTAAATCTGATTGTTGTGGATTTACATGACCAGAACAAATTAAAAATTAAATGAAAATTTAGGGACAGACGGTGACAAGAAAGTCACAAATGTAATAGGAGTGTTGATGTGTCATAACAGAATATTAATCTGGAGAAAAAGGATTTACTCCTGTTGTGATCATGGGTCTATTTTGCTGTTTGGTTAGGTTAAGGGAAAAGATTGCGTGCGCCTGTTTTTCTACACTGCTATTTTTAATGCTCTCTGTGTCTCACCCTCAGTTCAGAGGTCTGTGTACAAGGACCTTGTTCTGCTGTTGCAGAAAGACAAATATCTCTCCTTAAAACAACTCAAAAGCAAGGCAAGTGATGTGTAACACTCTTACATTCATATACTGTCTGGTTTACATACTGATAATGTACTGACAGATAAACATGAAGAAATTTGCCTGACATGCAAATTTTTGTTTACTGTTGTAATTTTTATTATCTGCATTCTCAAAATTTTGACAATCTATAATCACATTTCTGTAGTCTCTCCTCCCATTTGTTGCTATCGTCCTTACTGTCTCACATTTGTCTCCTTCAGGGTGAAAAAAGCTTTGAACAGGACTGCCTGGTGGAGGGGGGTAGTTTGAGTCCGTTGCACAATGGAACAGGGTACAGAGAGGTTCGCCAGTTTCAGTCTGCTCACCACCTCATCCGCTTCTACTTTGTGACGCGCATCTTTTCTCGTTACATGGAGAGCGTCCTGGCCGATTTCCGCCACGGCTTGAAACCAGATGTAGTCATTCTCAACTCCTGTGTCTGGGATATTTCAAGGTAGGTGCAGGACAATCCGCACCAGTACCAGTAATACTCAATACCTTACTGTGCTGTTAATGTAAACATCTGCCTAGGTCATTAAAGGGGTCGTTGTACTGTAGTCTAAGGTGGTGAGTTGGGCTGGGAGTGAAACCTGTGCTCAGGAGTTCATGATTGATACAAATCATGTTTTACTTTAAAAACACAGTGAAATGGAAAAGCATAATTTTGCTTATCCTGCATCTCTATGTTAGCTGCTGTCTCTTTGTGTGTATGAACGACAAGGCAAAACAGATTTTTGAAAATATTTATACAGGAATGCATGATATTGGATATTTTGCCTATATAGAACATGCTCATAACTTATTTGGCTGATAACTGGTATTGATATATTTTCACTGTCTAATTTAAGCAGTCATCAATTCTCTTCTGTAGTGGAATTAACATAACATTAGATATTCTCTTACGGTGAGGGCCCACCAGCAGATGGAGGCATAACATACAATACTTTTCAGTGTATGTAATATTTATTTAATGTGCAAAATAAGAAAAAAATACTTCAATATTTTAAGGACAATATTGGCCTATACTAATGAGGTGCAGATATTATCATGCATCCCTATTTATAAATAAAAATCCCTGTCTTTCTTCATCTAAGACTCATCCTACACTTTACATTTATCTAACCACGTTATTTGGTTCAAGCAGCTAATTCAGCCCAAGAAAATGAATAGGCTGAAGGTATGTGTCTGGATTAGCAAAATCTGTGATTGAACAGTTGTGATTGTCATCCTTGATCAATTTCCCTCACGCGATTAATAAAGAATTTCTATTCTATTCTATTCAACACCCACAGGGAGAAATCAAATTTTTGTGATTGGCAGAAGTTTATGCAGTGCTGCAATGATTCTGATGTGTGTATTTATGTTCTTTTGTGTCACAGCTCATGAAAACAATGATTGAAATTAAACTGAATTATTAGACTGCAAATCAAAATAATAAATAAATAAATAATAGATAATGACTAAGAGGTAGTGAAAGGATGAAAAGGAGGCAGTAATGATTTGGGGTTTAACACTAGGGGCTCACAGTCACACACTTTTTAATCGACTTAATTAACTGAAAAAGTAAACGGAGTCGGATACAAGCACAGCGGTTTTTAATCAGGCTGTGCATGCACGTTACCGTGGTTACCAAATGATCTGCATAAATATCTTTTAGAGTTTACAAAGACCTTTGGCAAACAAAGTAAAGCAGAAATACAAAAATGGAAAGCCAAACAGCCCCCAGTGAACACAAACTAGAAGAAACGAGGGCAGAGTTAGGAAAAAATTAAACCACAGGACAAATAATCCAAGATGCAGGACACTTAATGTCAATATAGAATAATACAAAGTAATAGACTTAAAACAACATCGGAAACAGTTAAAGCAGTAAACCCACAAAAAGACGAAATAAAAAGAATTGGCATAACATGGCATTTTATGGATCAGCTATAAGAGGGCAAACACTTTTCACGTTCAGCAGATGGATTTATTAGTCGTTTAGCTTTTGAAGTCATGCTAAACCACATCTCTGCTATTGTAAAATCCTGTGGTTGTTTTGTTTGCTTTTATACTGCAAACAAACTGCACCAGAGTCTGCTTAGAAGCACAATAAACACCTTTAAAAGCAGCCTCAGCTGGGTTGTTTTGTCTGCACCAGGGTTCAATTGAAAGCTTTCACAACAGCCCAAACGATGCATAGTAACTGGGCAAATGGACCTGAGTTTGTTTTTAACCAAACCAAATGGGTTAGGCGTGAAGGCACTTTAAGTCACGGTAACATTTCAGTGATCAGATTTTGCCCATAATGGTGTGAGTTTGAGATAGCAGTGTCAGAGGACAAAGCACTGCTTTGTTTGAGTGTAAAATGGTTTTCCTGATGCTGTTCACTGGTGTAAGGTGTCACTGAATCTCTGTTGATTAGTTTGTGCATAGTGGATTTGTTCTTCATTGCTCTCTCTGTATCTGTGTTGGGTTTTGTAGATACAACTCCACATGGCTGAGTGACTATAAGGAAAACCTTCATAGGTTCTTTGGAGCGATGAGAGAGATTCTGCCAGAGGAAACTCTAGTAATATGGAATCTCACCATGCCCCTGGGAGAGAGGATCAGAGGCGGTTTCCTGATTCCTGAGGTATGTTTTTATCATAACTACACCCGCCCTTCTGCCTCTGATTGGCTCTGACCCCAATATTCTTCTACGCTGAATGCAGGTGGGGGGAAACATAAGGCATGCATGTACATGTGAGCGAATTGCACTCCTCTTCAAGCAACATCACAACCTTAAAACATAACAGCAATATAAAATAAAGAGAACTATTGGTTGTTTTTTTGGTAACGAAAATGGGATTTTTCCCATTTTTTTAAATTTGGTCATAATATTTCTTTTAATTTTTTTGCAGTTTCTATTAAAAAAACTTTTTTTCTTTTTCATTTTTGTAAGGCATGTTTTCATTAAAACTGCCAAAATGACTACATTTATAAGAAACTGTAAAATAAAATTATTTTTGGATTTTTAAAATTTCTGACGGCCCTTGAACACCTCATGTGGGATGCTGAAATAATTTCTGAAAAGTTTGAATCTTACATGTTTGAAAAAAGCTGAAAAGAAAAAAAACATTTTGGGTCCTTGAATAGTCATAGAAAAGTTTTGAAATGTTTTCTGTGACTGTGTGGGAACCCTGGACCGCAGTCCAACCTGTAAAGTCATAGTGAAACTGGAATCATTACGTATACAGGTACCTTTGGAGTTCATACTTCACTTAAGTGGGTTTCATTGCTGAAACTGAAGGAATGTCTTGGTTTGTTGAGACCATGGTAATGTATGTATGTATGTAATGTAAAGTAGCTTCATGGTTTTTCCACACTTTGTCTGATGGGAAATAAGAGGCTTATTTTCTCCTGTCTGCTGCTGCTCCAGTCTTAAATCTGTGTCCTCTCGCCCTCCTTCACCTCAGATTGAGCACAAGGCTCCCCAGCTGCGTTATGATGTGATTGATGGCAACTTCTACAGCGGGACTCTGGCTGACGCCTACGGGATGGATGTGCTGGACCTCCACTTCCAGTTCCGCTTCTCTCTGCAGCATCGTACGAAGGACGGAATCCACTGGAACGCCCTCGCCCACCGCAAGATCACCTCTCTGCTGTTACAGCACACCGCAGAGGCTTGGGGTGTTATTATGACCTGTCCCCTGGCTACTATTGGTAAGGAAGAATACCAGTCCACACAAAGATGGAATGTGGTTTAGGCATATTACAGTAATGGGATGGCGCTGTTTTTCCGTACTGCTTCTGTACTCCAGAACACTTCAGATACATACATTACTCCTACAATTTTTAAAGAAATTTGTTTGATAAAATTGGGTTGACATGACATTGTTCTTTTTACTATAGAGCATAATGAGGTTACTGCTCAGCAGCCAGCTAATGGGAATGCTACCAAACATGCAGGTAAGATGATGATGATGTGTTGAATTTGACTGAAGGGGGGGCTAGCAGCTAACACAGAGAATTTAGACAGCGGACCAAAGATGGTCACACATTTTTTTTAAATTGCTCTTCTCAGCTCCAGGAAAGTTTTACAAATATAAAACCACCACAGCTCATAAATTCATAATAAAAAGATAAATAATTGACCTTGTTTGCAGTTCAAGGTATCCTTTTAACAGTTTTACAGACGTCTTTTTCATAATATAACTGGCCTTTGGGGAAAATGTTTCCTGTGCCGCAGGGGAGTTTTTTTGGCTGGCCAATGGCCACTTGGGAAAATTTGTTGCAAGGCTGAGCTCCCTCATGCTAACACCATAGACAGCGCTTAAACGATGTCATCGTTGCTGACAGAGTTAAGCGGATACACACACGAAAGCATAGCCAGACCGACTTACCACAACAAGCCAGAGATGCTAGGACACACACAGAGGGAGCATGACTTGAGGAAACCATAGCTCATTTATATCTTTACAAAGCTAACAGTGTGTGCCGCATTATTTATTTTCTGAATGTCGCAAACAAAATCTTTAATTATAGCATTGTAGTTTAAAATCATTTTTCCTCTATCTGACATATTTAAAAAAGCATGTTCCATTCCGATTAGTATAATGCCTGAGGCAGAGACCCTGTATACACAACAGTCACACTGTTTTTTGTAAGTTTTTTTTTTTTTTAAGATCTTGTTAAGATGTGCAGCTCTTATCTGTTTGCTGACGTATGTCTTGCTGCTTTCTCAGGAGTTCTACGAGCCTCTAACCACCACTCCCTACCTCCCACCAAGTACTTTTCCAACACGGGTAAGACTTAAAACATCTAAACAGAAAAATTCTTTTGGTTTTTATGTTTTGCGCTGAATATCTATTACGATATCGGTTTGATTTGTAGTCAAAGTACTACTTAAAATACTTGATTACCTCAAACCAAATGAATGAGGTCATATTAAAATACTGTAGCTCATCAATGATGCACTGCGATTGCAAAACGTGTCTCGGGCATTTAAAGCATAACAAGTAATTTCAAATGACTGGAACTGAAGTGTTTTCTGCCACCTTTCCCTTTGACAGAGAAACAATATGGTGGCTACTGGGAGGAGTTCCACAGTGATTACATTCCTTTTGGTTTCGATTATGAGAACAACCAAAGAGCTCGCAGACATGGCGGAGCTTACGGACCTGCCCCCCCAACTCTGCTGCCTCTCCTTCCAGACCTCAGACACCAGTTTGCATATGGATGGTCTAGAAATGGTTAGTGTGCAGACTTGTGGCAGTGACCTAACAGATGATGCATGTTTCATCATTCAGACCACACGCACTGTAGTGTAAATTTGAATGTATCTGTGGTTCTTCTGATCTATTCCTGAAAGTGTGTTTGAGCTGCCATGTCCAGAACCTATTAACATGTCCTGTATGTTCTGCAGGTTTCAACTACAGGCCTCCCCACCACTTCCAGCCTTATGACGAGCGCCATCATCAGCAAGTGATGAGGACCCGACACACCAGGCACCACTACGCACCGTACACCCAACACAGGCTGCGTCAGTACAGCCATAACGCCTGCTACTACTGAGGCAAGGAGGTTTTCCAAGACCCACATTTGGTCAAATTCCACTTATTGTTATCTCTGGCCTTGCCTGCAGTACATTGTTTTCATTTTTTGAATTTGTTCTTATGCACCAAAACTAGATTTTAATCTTTATAGTTTTTTCATTTCAAGGCATTCTAATTGTGCACAAAGTTATTTTTCACTTTGGTGAACACTGTGATGGATTTAAGTGTGAAATATTTGTGATTAGAGGTGGGAGAAGAACCAGCTTCAGCTAGTAACCATGTAATCCTGCTACATTTTGATAACTTTGTCAGTGAAACCTTTGGTATAATAAAAGCGTAATAGGCTTTGTTCCTGACATTACTAAACTAAGCTCCAGTTACTGATGATGCAGGAAATATTTGTTTTCTTAAACTAGTCATTACATAAATTGGAGTGTAAAACAGGTGAAAGTCGTTACCTTGGCATAGCTTTACAGAGCTGGCATATAATTTTCTAATGTATATTCTCTTCAACAGGGACACAACTTGCTCTGCTTGGGGCCAAAAATGACAGGAGGCCAGGGACCAGTAGCACCAGCCCCATACATGTGTCTAGGACTCTTGGACATTTCCAGGATTTTACTACATTAGGACAATTTTAAGATTTAAGGACGTTTATAGGATTTCAGGACATCCGTCTCAGTTGTAGGGAATCCTCCACTGGCACTACTTTTTGACAAATAAGCTCTGTTTTGATGCTGTTTTATGCACTCTGGCACCATATGTATGGTTGAAGCACAAAAACAATTCCCAGTGTGAATAACTTGATTCTTTTTTTGTGAATTAGAAAATGGTTTGAGGCGGGGGACACCTGAAACCCTACTAGGAGCCAGATTTGGCTCTACAATACTGCTCACTGCTCTACGACAACCCAGATCTAGACTCTTACTGTACACATGTAATCTGGCAGTGGACCTTACATTAGACACATTTGTCAGTTTACAGATGACATAAAGGAAAAATATTCATGTCACAGTTGACCTTGACACAAAAAACACTGCTCGGAAGTGAATTGCTTTTATTGTCTGAATTACTACAAATACAAAAGATACAAAGGGAAACTATCAGTTGGTGCAAGTACAGTAAAAATGACTTGTTGCTAGTTTTCCCCTTTCCCCACAGAGTGTTGGTAAAACTTGTGCATACAAACAGTTTGAGTGAAAACCAGACGCCGTCACAATTTTGACATTCAGGAGGCAAATCTATTTGGACTTCATTCAAAACACCAATCAGTTTAACGTTGACATAAAGTCATTGTTGTTGCCTCAGTGTTATTAGTGCTATAGTATTAACTTTGATAGATTGGATACAGTTTCCTGAGAATAGTGGGAAAAAAAGGGATAAATAGAGGAGAATGTTGAAGTAAAGTAGAAGAAGGAATGAGAATACAGGGAAAGCTTTTGTTGTTGTGCTGCCAGTCATGGCTGTGGGCCAATGGCACGCTGTCTTAGGCCATGAGGAGGCGGTGCACTTTCTGCAGCTGCTGCTGTGATAGGACGAGGCGGTGGACTTGTTCCTGTCCATGGGTGCATGGAATAGCAACGCGACCAACAAACACTGTTCCCCCCTGTTTCTCTTCCTTGGCCTAGGAATCAACACAAATATTTTATGTGTAATGTGCCTTTTGTTAATAAAGTATTTGATCTTTTGTAGTCAGATTACAAACTTTGTTACATCTTGGACCTGATGGTGTGTGTGCGTATGTGTTTTAGGGTTTTACCTTAACAAAAGAGGAGACAGGGAAGGTGGCGAAGTCAGAGGAAGCTTTCGCTCCAGGCTGATAGGAGACGACATGTTCAGCTACTTCTCCCTGAAACAGAAAAATGTACAAATATTTGGTTTTGTATTTCGGTCAGCTTGCTGACGTGGTGAGGAGAAGTGATATGATTCTGAAGTTGTCACCTGGAGTTTGTCCAGGGCATCCTTGAGGCTTTGCAGTCGAGCTGTCTGCTCCAGCAGCTGTGCACCGGCACTAACTGGAAGACACGCGGGAGAGGAAAAGACAGAAAATGAAGTAGCTCACTCTGATAAAAACAGCAGAGGAGAGTCTAGAAACTAACACACGCACCTGCTGTCTTCCCAGTGATGTCCACCACTTTAACCTCTGAACTCAGCTTCAGCAGGGTTGAGAGCATTTGGTCAGTCCTGCGATAGATTCCTGTGTTCAGTCCCTCTGGTGGCATGGAGCTTTCTTTGGATGCTTGTGGTAATTTGGGAGGGCAGAGTGGAGGCAAGGATGCCAGCTGAGCTCTCATCTTCTCCGCCTGGAAGTAAGTAACATACACTCAATAATATGTCAATATTACTAGACTTTAGGGCTGTACCAAATGTTGTCTTTTTTAATACCACTGGAATCTAATTCTATAAATAGTATAATACTGATATTTGTGTAGCTTAATCTGTAACTGTCACTGTGCGGAAATACAAGGTATAAACTGAATAGATTTGCAAAAATACTTTGTGCAGCATTTGAATGTTGATTCAGAACTCAAATGTTAACATTATGGATGTAGCTTCGAGCTATACAGTACAGACTTCCTGGATTTGATGCAGCTGGGATAATACCAAAAATGTATAAAACTCACTCCAGCACCAATGTACCTTGAGTCTGTTGTTTTCATTCTTGAGGTGTTTAATGCCAAGCCTCTGAGCTTCAACCTGCTGCCTGAGGAGAGGAGAGTCCACCACCTGTAGCGCTCCTGCCAGGGATGGAGACAGACCTGCTCGAGAGAGACGGGGAGAATGGTGAGGCAAATTCCCTCACTATAACAGCCTGTGCTTCTCCCCAAAACATGGTGTGTAATTTTGTGATTCTGTAGTACAATTACACCAAATGCAGGAAAAAGATCTAATAATCAGCTGGTTGGAGGTTGAATTAGAGACCACAGCTTTTATCAAACATAAAATCAACATAACCACACAGTAATTCACCTCCTGCAGATCCCTGAACAATGGAGGCGATTCCAGAGGCAGACGGGGCTCTCAGACCTTCGATCGTCATCTTTGATTGGTTATTAATGCGTTGTTTCAGCTCCGCCTTCTCCGCCTCCAGCTGGTCGATGTCAGCCTGCAGGGCGTCCATCGTCTCCTCAAACTCCCTGAAGGTGAGGAGAGAGAAAGGTTAGGGAAAAAAAAGAACAAATTTGTTGAAATGCATTTATTTCTTCGGTTTACTTCTTTATCTTTCTTACTTTTCTTTCTTCTTCAGCAGGGCAAGGTTCTCGTCCAGTTTGGTCTGAATCTTCTCCACCCGTTCGTCCGCGTCTTTGGTGGAGGTGTCAAGCTTTTTCTCCAGCAGGCTCAGACGGACATTGGCCTCGCTAAGCTCCTCTCCCTGAGAAAGAGGTACAGCGATTCTTTCCATTTCAAACTGGCAGACGACGCTTCACTTTGCAAAAATAAGTCAAGTGATTTTTGTTTGCTTAAGTGTGTCACCTTGATCTTGAGGGACTTTTTGAGCTCCTTGATGACCGTTTCTCTGTCTTCTAGTTTAACTCCTAGACCCTCAGCATCAGTCATCTCAGCCCTGACGATGGATGCTCTCATCTCCACTGGAGGAGTCTGAAAAACATGGAGGACATGTCAGAAAGTAAGAACTGGAACAGGGGAGACATGACAAACTGCAGAAATGTGCTTGGATATCAATGTCTGAAATAAGCGATTCATCAATGTTGAAAACACACACACACACACACACAGAGATACCTTGCCCTGTGGTTTGTCTGCATCATACTCTCCTTCCTGCATGGCAGTGGCCATCTTGTTCATGGTGGCAATGATGGAGGTGCAAGACTGACGCAGAGACTCTGGGCCGTTCAGGCCTTGAGAGCCATACACCTTAAAGAACAGAGTGGGGATTTAGATGCAATAACAAAGCTAGAACGTAAAATCAACAAACTATTAGTCTACTTGTCCCAAAACAACAATACAGGATTCCTACTTGAGTGCTTCAAGTGTCTTCTAATCTATTCCTCATATAGAATACTGACATCATTAATGTATCAGAATCTATAATAATGCAAAAACTCAAGATTAATTAAAACAGGTAATATTGGTCAAAGTCTAGAAAGAGCATCTGTGACTATTGATTCTCAATTAAAACAAAACAAAAAGACCTGAAACTAAAATTGTGAGTCACAAATGTTTAAGTCAAGAATATCTGGCAAAATGTACATTGTTGGGTATTTAACTACCTGCTCCACAGCCTTGCATGCGATATCCTCCAGTTTGAGAGCGTTGAGCCCTTCCTGTTCTGCCAGCGCAGCAACCATCTGAGCTCCGGCTGCAGCCACCTCCTGCAGCACGGCCACCACGCGGGTGTGCTGGCGCCTGCACTCCGTCAGCGTCTCCGATACCTTCAAGATGAGACACAGCATGTGAGTCAAAAAGATACTGTGGATTAATTCTGTTAGTGGGTCAGTGATAATTAGAGTAGTGTAAATAAATCACATTAATGGTAAGACAAAAAGGAAACCTCCAAGTTTCTCTTGTCAAATCCAATTTTAGCACCAGTTTCATTCAGCTGTTTACTGTGTGTGTGTGTTTTAACTTGTCTATATGTGTGTTTCTGTATCCAATACCTGTGGTCCAAAATTAAGAGCAGCTGGTACTCCAACTACATCTGTTCCAGGCATGCGGCGGCGGATCTTCTTACAGAACTGTTTGATGTCAGAGCAGGAAGTATCCAGATCCTTCAGAAGAACAGCAAATCCAGAGCTCTCCTGACCTGCTGTCAGGAACGCCCGCAGACGAGCGACCTCCACTCCCATGCAGTCCAGGGCACTCTGGGTAAACTGAGAGGTGAGAGGGTGGAATTTAAGAAGTCAGAAAATGATTTTGTTACATTTTCATTTCTGTTTTACTATCATATTTTTGTTTTTCTTGTTGGGGAGAGAAAGTGTTCCAAACAACCACATTGTTGGGATTTTTCCTGGATTTCGGTTCGCTCTGTACTGGGAGTAAAACGAAAAGTACACTGCAGATAAAGCTTGAAGCACCTTAATGTGATCAGCCAGTTGCACTGTGCAGTCCTCACTGTGATCTGCCAGATGGACGCTGTACAGTTGCTGGAAGACAAAACAACAATGAGAAACTTTAGGTTGAAAGCCAGATTCCACCAACTTTATACATTTGATAGTAGCTGTATACCAAATGCTCCTCAGACATCTAAAACAATAGTTTTAGATGCACAATAACAAATCATGTTGATAAATGGATTGGATTTAGGGTGCACATTTAATCCGTACATTTCATTAAGCCTGTGTGTTTAGAGGACAGATACAACTCCAGTAGGTTGTTTTAATATAAAACCACATTCTTTTGTTACCTGATAGTACTTGATGGCCTTAGTCAGAGGTTCCACCTGAACAGTCTCATCCAGCTGGTCTTTATGCAGCAGGTCGATGAAATAATCCAGAGAGCGCTCATGGAAGCTCATTTCAGTGTAGAGGGTACCCATGCGCTTAAAAATCTCAACGCTGCACGTACTCAGAGCCCTGGAACCAGTGCAGGGAGGAGGGAAAAGAACAAACAGGACCAATTTTATTCAGTTTACAAAACAAATGCAATCACTCTTCTGGAGAAATATCATATTTTGTTATTTGTTTAAAAAAAATGAAAAAATCTGGCAGCCTGGACACAACTCATCAAAATTCTCTGATAATACAGTTTTATTGCTGACACATATGTGATGATGCTGCAGTACATACTGCTCATATTTGTGCAGAGTGGCCTGCAGCAGATAGAGGGAGTAGACCAGTCCTGAGGCGAAACTACGCTGTTCTCCTGGAGGCCCTCTAAGCCCTGTCCCCTGGGCCAAGTTCCCATTCAAGTCAAACTTCTCCTGGGCCTGTTTACTGATCAGCTCAGCCTAACAGATGAAGGACACACATGCAGAATTATAGAAACAAACAAAGCACAACAAAATGACTTAATATTGGTTAAGATTTGACAACAAGATACTTGTACACCTCTTCATACCTTGCAGATGAGCCTGGGGATAAGCAGAAGCACCAGAATACAGTCGTGATCTCCACCGTGACGCAGGAAGGAGTCCGGCATGAAGGAGGTGAGGAGGGATACCTGTCTGTTTGACTGAGCCACTTCCATTTTCCTCAGCTCCATCTCAATGGCCTACAGATTATATGCAAATGTCATCAAAGGTGTAAAAGGAGTCAACTCATTACTCCTGGCAGAATAACACATGAAGTTAACCTACCTTGGCATAAGCCTTGGTCTCTGCAAACTTAATCTTGAAGTCAAATAGCTCAGCAGGAGGTTGTTGAACTTGTTCAGCATTTGCATTTTGCTGGCTGATCAGCTCTCTGTTGGTCTCCTGATGCACAGGGAGAAGAACATACAGTGTCAGAGGTCTCTGTCCTATGATTATGTCAGAAGTCTTTATTTCCTTGAGCATGTGTGTTTCCCTGCTCTTCACCCACCTGCAGGCTGGTGGTGAGATCTCTGTATTTGCTGATGGTCTGCTGGTAATCAGCTACAGTCTCCTGTGCAGCCTCCACCCTTTTCTCAGCCTCTCTGACCTTTGCTGCACTCAGGTCCACCTGCTCCCTCAGCTCCATTTCTGTCTCGCGGGCGTTCTCCTGCAGCTCGTCATTCATCTCATTGATGGCCTCCTATTGTGGTGGAAAAAAAGTTCCAGGTCAGTAATAAATATCAACCTTTTATTAATTTTCTGGTTATGCAGTTGTACACACCAAATCAGTGACGGTTTCTCTCAGCTCTCTGACTTTCTCTTCCAGGTCGAGGTTCCTCTCAGTCAGAGTCTCCACCATCTCCTCTGACCCCAGAGCAGCATCCACCTGGTACAGAGCACACACACACACACGCAAGCAAGCATATATGTACAGTTAAATTCTGACATGGCGAACAAACAAGAGCAATCCTTGTTTCTTTTATAGGTGCATTATAAGTACCTGAGCCTAAACATTTTGGTCATTAACTGTATTTGACTTGGTTTCTTTATATTCACCATAGTGGAACCTCCAAAAAGCAGCATCAGAGATTCATAAAAAATATTTTCTCTCCATAATCTTATTTCCATGTCTTTTCCCACATCTCGCTGACTTTACCTGCTCCTTCAGTTCATCGATAGTAGCCTCAGCCTGCTTGACCTCAGCCTGCAGCTTTTCCTTCTGAGTCCTCAGGGTCTCCAGCTCAGTGCTCTTCTTCTCCATCTGCTTCTGCAGCTTCATGTGCTCCTGCTTCTCTGAAGTAGACAGGTCGCGCATTCTGAGGAGGAAAAGGGAATTTAAAACATGTTTTATTAAACCAAAATGTTGAGAGCGAAAACTGCAAATCCCCATTCCAAGCCTTGTCTTCATGGACATTTACCAAGTTTCAACAAATGCTTTTTTAAAAATGTAAACTTTAATCAAAGTTAGTTTTTTGTTTTTTTTTTAGACATTTGACTGACCGAACCAACGCCTCCTTTAGCCTGCCATTCTGCTCCTCCAGTTGTTTGACATGGTAACTTGAGGCTGCTCCATCTGAGCCTGCAAGAGAAAAATAAGGCAACAGAATGAGGGAAAGCAGTGCATAAATGAAAAAGAATTAGGAAAAGACACAGATATGATGAAAAGGCCTTTGTATTTTTTGTGAATAGAGTACGAACCTTTCTCTGAAATCTCATGTCTAAGGATCTCCAGGTCCATGGAGAGCTCCTCCACCTTCTCTTTCAGCGTGTCCACCTCCACTTGCAGTGACTCTGCCCGCTCTTCAGCCATCTCTTTGTCCAGTGTGGCCATCTCGATAGCGTCGGCCGTGTCTGACATCTCTTCCATGTAGCGGTCCTTGGCCTCCTGCGCCTCACGGGCTTCCTGGGAAGAGGGGGTACAAGGTAAAAGATAAAAAAGAGTCCTGTATGATGACAGTGGAGCTGCTTCTGTCACACAGCCTTAATTTCATATTAATCAAAATATCTAGTAAACATCAATAATGCTTTAATTCAGCTTAATTAAAAGTTATTATACTTTATTTCTCTGCGTACCTTCTTTGCCTCTTTGAGTTGTTTCTGCAGCTCAGCCTGCTGCTCCTGCATTTTGGTCTTCCACTCCTGAAGCTGCTCCAGCTGGATCTTGTGTTTCTCAAGCTCCTTCAGCTTGGCCTTGTCCTCTGTCCGCTTCATCTTCAGCGTTTCCAGCTTCTCTTCCAGGTCCTTCACCTGAGCTCGCATTGATTCCTCCTCCTGAAAAGGATGGACATGTGGAGGGGAGAAGCGAGAGCACAGTTTATATGGAGGATTAACTGGAGTTCATTCATGTCCCAAGATTTTAGTTTAAGGCAGTAAAGACAAATAAGAACATTGTCCCACCACCAAAAGACAAGAACAGCGTGACGGATAGAAATTTAGCTGCCCCAGATTAATTTCCAATAATTTCATCAATTAATTGACTCAGTATTCAAGAACACTTAAGAGTAATAAAGAGATTAATTAATTCCCTTCAAACACAATGGTGTAATTGAGTATTTCAGTGTCTCGGAAAGTTAAACCATGCATTATCACCACATAATTCACTGTGAAGACATTATAAAACCAAGTATTGAGGTGTGCTGAGGGTCATTTTGCCCTTTCGTGTTATGAGTTTGTTAGTAAACTCATGCTGGGTATCATCAGCATGCATGTAGCCATGAGAAAACTCTACCTGCTTGGAAATGGCAGGTTCCACCTGGTCAAACAATAACATGGATGAAATGGAACAAGCTCATTAACATGACGAACATGATGGGAAATAGAAACTAAATGACAGAGATGTGATACACATGGAAATGTGGATACACTGTAAAAATTTGTCGATCTTTAGAAAAGCACTTTGATCCTTTGTGCTGTTGATATCATCGCGAATTCCACATTAAAATATGAAACTGGACATTTTTTGACAGACTTTATCTGCATTTTTTCTGTTGTGCTGACACTAAAATGAACCTTTGTTATTTTCAGTGACCCACCTTGCTCGGAGTAGCCGGGACCGGGGCTGCCACTGCTGCAGGCGACCCGCTGGGCTGAGGCACAACAGGAGCCCCCAGGGCACCCTGGTGGGAGGACAGACCCGCCTCACTGACATCACCAGAGAGAGAGGACGGCAGACTCTCACGAGACGCCTGTGCACCAAGGAAGGTATGTGATGGAGAGTAGCGAGAAGGAGAAGATGTGGGATGAAATAGAGTGAGGAAGGGGAGATGTTGAGTATTTGAATGTGACCAAACAATTTAATTAACAAAAGAGTGTCTTCCACACACAACTTTGAACCCAGTTGAACATCCAGTTTTACATGCTTTCCCACTGAATTCATATTTTATGATAGCATCTGCGCTAAAAGACAACAATCTTCCTGACTTCATGCGTCTCTAAGACCAAACATTTCACCTCCCAGTGTCTCTCACAAGGGATTTCCAAGTTCAGAGACCACTTTTATCTGATGAATCCCAGCACCCGTGCACCAAAGGCCAACAAATCACCACTCCCAGTGACGTAACGGGTGAGGTACCCTGATGTAACACAGCATACCGTGCGTGATAGGCTGTAGCGTCCAGAAGGACGTACCAAGAGGGAGGGGAGGGAGGTGGCAGGCGTGAGACGACTTGGAGCGCTCCACTGCCACAGTGTGATCATAGAGACTGTGTTAGTAAAACTCTGCTTCAAAGTTAGCTTGATGTTACAGTATGAAACCTTGTGTTACTGTGTTCTTATTCATACCCATAACAGTTACCAAGTAAGTTATACAGCAGTCCTTTTTTATGTTCATACTGTATCACTTTTGTAGTACAGAGAAGTACAACCAGCTTTTGAAAGTAAATTAATAAAACACTATGCTTTATATCACAAGATATAGCCATCACACAAAGCTTACAGTCATGAGACACTCAATTAATTACATTATTTATCAATTTTTATGAATAAATGAAATATACCTTTAGCACAAATTACACCATACTAACATCAATTGAACAGTCTCTTACACTCTGTAAATAAATAGGTGTTAACATTTATGGTATTTCCTCAAGTGAAAATCAGCTAAAATATGCCACCAGTAACCACACCTCCAAATAGTCCAACTGAGCAGCCAAGATGAGTCGACTACTATAGTGAAAGCTTTCTAATGTTATTTACCAAAACCTGCCATGTAGGTGAAATTACCAAAGAATATTAAAAATATGCAACTGAAGAGTCTCTCATACTAGGAATGGGAGAAAAAGTTGATATAGCATAGTATCCCAATATTGTATTGATACACGAATGCAAAGTATACATTTTATCATTATTATTAAATTATTTATATTGCAAATACAAATAAAACTTTTGGCAGTCTCCTAGAATAATGAAATCAGTTACTTTTTGAGTCTACAGATAGATACATTTTGTTGCAATAAATATGACAAGACAGACTGTCAACTTTACCTTAATAGATTAAACATGTTAAGAAAGTTTTCTTTTGTGGAAATAATTTGCAGTTGGAGAAAAGTTAAGTTAAATCGCATTATATCACCATCTTTTTACAATACTCAACATATCGCAAAATGTTTAAAATTACAATAATATAGTATCTTTATAATATTGTATAGTAGGGCCTTTAGAGATTCCCGTCCTTTATCATTTATAATAAAACTAATGTAGTTTCTCTGCTGTAGTGTATGTATCAGAATGAGTGTGCACTTCATTTCATACAACACAAAAATGCGCGACCTTTGCAAATATTTCAAACATTTGAAGCTGTGCCTTTGATTAAACATGCCAAGCACCCACAAAAAGCTGAAGCATTAAAATTAAAACAAAAAAATCTGAATCAGCTGCTGTTTTAAATCATTCTGCTTTCCTCCCCTGTCTGCTGTAGACAAGCTCACCTTTGCAGAGCGGCGGGTAGCGGACTGGAGGAGAGGAGGTGAGTTGCAAAGAGAGGGATGGGCACACACACGCACGCGCACACACACACACACACACAAATATACACACACACGTCCAGTATTGAAGCAAGATCAGAGATTAGCAGCACATAAGAAGCATACCCACTGTTAGATCATATCCATTGATCAAAGCTTTGACGGTTGCATGCACCAGTTAACACCATTTTTTTAAAAAAAGATTATTCTTGATGAGTCAAGCCACAGAAGCAGAATCAAAATGTGAACTCATGCAACAGTGGCAGAATGTCACTGAATTGTGAGGTCAAGAGGAATGACAAAGACATTAACTTAAAACTGTCCAAATTTTCCTTTTAAATGTGGATGCTGGATGTCTTCACCAAAATAAAAAAGTAAATAAAATAAGCAAAGAAGATCAGGTGTACAAAATGCAGCAACGGAGAACCGAGAGAAAATACAGTGAAAATGACATCAATCAGTGATGTGACATGTCTTTATGTCCCGTGCAATTTTCAACATGTAAAAGGGAAAAATAAAAACAAAAGATGAGTTGCCAGTTAGTGTGATTAAAAACAACCAAGGCAAAAGCAAAGGTGTGGAATTTAAATATTTCTACCTTCTTAACGTTCACAGGAAGCTGCAAAGGTATTCAAAAACACAAAAATGAAAGGCTGAACCCCTTTCACATTGTACAGAGAAGAGTGAGGAACTTTTGGGGACACTTTCTGTATGAAGCACCTCTGGTCATAAAAACAAAGAACAAGTGAGGTCTGATTCATCTTGTTCAAAACATTTAAGCCAACATAACTGCTCTGGAAAAGGCAGGCATTTATTTAAGTGTAAGTCATTGCATGAAAAAGAGTGAACATCAGGACAAGCCGTATTTCTTAATTTTACTGTCCATAGAAAGAATCACACAGGAATCCAACCATCTTTAAAGCAAAGTTGTGGAAAAAACACAATATTACTAAACTGACAAAGACAGAAAAAAGCAGAGAGGTGCACGTAAAGGTTGCATACCTGCTTGGTTGTTCTGGGAGTCTCGGGAATGTCTGGAGGAAACAAAGAATCATTATCTACTTTTACAAGTATGTATTTTTTAAACGTATGAATTTCAAACACAGTTCACACTCACCTTTTTGTTTTGGTATCTTTGCAGCGCCTGACTCAGGAGTATCCGGTGAGGTGGCGCTGGAGCCGTCGTCCACCACCTGGATCTGTGCAAAGTGTCAGAGAAACAAAGGACAACATAGACATGAAAACAGGGTGGGAACAAACATCAACTGTAATCACAAATTCAGGAAAAGGAAAAAAAAAAGATCCTGGAACATGTGACATGAAGGCATTCATCCTAAAATCACAACACACTGATGTCACTAACCTGGGACTGTCTGACAAATATCCCATGGTTTTCCTCACAGGTGAAGTAGCGTTTCCCCTGCACAGTGCCGTCGTTCTTGCCTTTGGCCTCATCCAGAATGACACCCACCCATTTCCCAGAGGCAAAGAGGGTGGCGCCAATGTAGGCGACAGTACCACGCTGACCCTTCCCTGTCACCTCTACTATAGAGCCAATCTAGGAGAGGAAGAGCCCAAACAAGAGACTGTGAGTCAGTACACAATAGTTGATGATTATTTGTTTATTTCCATCAGTTTCTTTCATTTTATTGTGCCTGTATTGAAAAGTGACTGACCTTTGGAGGTTTACCACTCTCCACTGTTCCTGCGCTGCTCATTTTGCTGATCAGTGGGCTGGTCAGCTGGAGGGTTTGGGGAATACAGATGGAAGAAAGTCGGGCGAAAGATGAGGAAACGTGGCACAGAGAGAAAGTAAAGGAAGGTTTGTTAAGAGTGGGAATGAGGGGTAAGGTGGCAGAAATGCAGAGATAGTGAAGAAGGAAGGTGAGGTCATTACATAACAAAGAACTTATTTTTTAAATTTCTAAATTCTTTAGGTATGGGAGCTTTTTTTATCCTCATCTTGTTTAAATAGACTTATCTTACTGTGGAGTATGTATGACATGTTATTTTCAATACTAGTAACCAGATTTGCAAAAAAACTGAACAGTATTATTTTATTTGCCTTCCAATAATGCACCATAGTCCTCCATGCTCACGCGATTAAGAATTTAGGTTTTTTAAAAATATTCAATGACAAAGTCTTGAGGCAACAAAGCACAGCAAGCCTCATGCACACAGTCATATGCCCTGAACCTCAACAGATTTCCCCAAGTCATATCCTTGCTCTGCTCAAACAAAGATGCCCATTCAAGACAAACTAGGACAGCAGGAGAGTTCGGTCTTTCATGGAGCTGTAAAGACACATGAATTCAAGCTGCCTTACGTATTTAAACCACAGGGCAGAAAACTGGATAGGAAAGATTATCAGAGCCTTATGATAGAAGCAGAGACGCAGCAAGATAGTTGAAGAATCCTCTAGATTAAAAAGTATTTAACATTAATGGGAACAAACACTTGCCTGTAGGTTAAATATATGGACAGAGGCTTCATCCTCTCTACAGGATATCTAGAGTTAACCAAATTCTATTCTTGTTTTTGTTGGGTGTTTTTTTCTTTGTATGAGGACCCAATATGCAGCAAAGTGAATCCTGCATCCACTGTATGGTAAGTGTCACAAATGACCTTTTACAAATGTATCAGTTATAAAATAATGATTCAAAGCATTAATCAAAAGTAACCCTGATGCACTAAATTACTCAATATTGAGTGTCCATGTTACTCACCCGGGGGGTGTAAGAATGTCGCCTGTTCATAGCCATTATAGCAAGTTAAGATGGTTTCACCTCCAATGCAAAGATAAAGCTAAAAGTGCTAGTTTTTCTCTGCTATCACATCCCTTCCTCTCCCACAAAGAGGACAGGACAATACAAGACTGTGATCGGAGGGAGGGATCCTGTGGTCCATCACAAAACGTCACAGCTGATTTGAACTGAGAAAGGGAGGGTGATATCTAGCTGTTGTATCTTCTCACAGGAAAAACACATGGATGCTAGCTTGATACTTTGCATGGAGGCACTAATCAGTTTACTGTCCTATAGTCATATAGCTAAAGTGAATTATATAACAGTCAGGTTAGATTTCTTTAAGACATAGTATTTTTGTATTTCATAAGTCATCTTTAACCAACTACCATGCTAACAATGAGCTCGATTAATTCGTCAATTGGTTACCAAATAACAAACGGAGGCTAACTTGAGCTAATATTTCTTCAATTAGTAACGCTGCGGTTGTTTGGAGGGTGTTACGTTAATTTAATGGTTTGGGTTTTTTTTATGTCATAACACCAATATATAAGACGTGAATGCCACAAGTGCAGTAAATACGCAATACAATAAAAGCAGCTGCTTTACGACAGAAAGGGAGTGGACAAAGTGCGATGGGGAGAAATGTCATGAAAGACAATCAAGCTAATGCTATTCGCTTTAATTTTATTTAATTTTTAGCTTGCGTTACATTCAAAATAGAAATAACGGCCATACACAAAATGCCTTTGACTTATTTTGCCATGTAGGTTCAGTTATACAGCAGACTTTAGATGAAAATTGGCTATATTAGCTTTAGCTTAACGTTCAAACCCAGTTTAGCAAGCAGGCTAAAGTCAGAAAGACAAGATGCGATGCTAACACGGTATACTTTTATTTTGTGATTTAGCTTACCTGGCATACACAGAGATTCCTGTCTTAGATGTAACTCCTTCAGGTTTTCATGCAGATGAACAATAATCCTCTGTTGTTATTTTGTGGCTACCTAGCTTGGGAATTCCGGTAGTCTTTTCCGGTTTTTGACAGGTCACTTCCGGTGGCCTGACAGCCACGAAAGACGAGAGGAAAAGTGGAAATTAGCGCCTCTGGTGCCTGCACTCGCCCCTTATTACAAGCTTTATTTTACTCCACCGTTAAGTTAGAGCCCCTGCAGGATCAAAAAAAAAAAAAATCAATAAATACCTTAATGAATAATTACGGCACTAAATTAAAAAAAAAAGGAGTTAGATGTATAAATAAATACAGAAAGGCAGGAAGCAAGAGTTATAAAAAGAGACAAAATAAGAAATAAATAAATGATTAATTAATTAATTAGTGCAGAGCTTAGAACCTCCTATATCATTAACATAAAGACAAAGAAATGCAGAAATAAATCAATGTAGTTGTACAAAAGCGTAAACTCAAAATCAAGACACCTTTTATTTATTTATGCATTGCTATATTTTTATAACATTTATTTATTTATTTGGTCTTGTTTTTATTTTTATATCTATTTGCGTATTTATTCTTGGGTTAATTTATTAATGTATTTACTGATGTGGTATTCATTCATTTATTTATTTATGTATTCCCTTGTATATCTAGTTTTATTTCTGTATTTATTTATTTATATAGTCCTGTATTTATGTATAGATTTATTCATTGGTGATTTATTTTTTCTCCCTGCAAATCTAGAAGGGTGTGGCCTCTCCTTCTTTTGTCCATTTACTGTGTCTTTAAAAGGTCCTCTTGGTAGTTTACCAAAAAGAGGTTTGGACTGAGATCAGCGCGATAGTCTTGATAAGTTTTCACAGTTTTACAGCTTCATGCACAATAATATATTAAAAATAGCACACCACGGAAAATGTTTCTGACTTTAGAGACCCCAAGCAATTCAGCAGTAGTTGGCATATTGAAATTTTAATACAAATATGAGCAAAAGTTGTGATTAAAGCAAGATAGCTGATGAGAGCCAAGGGTAAAAGAAACACAATACAATGCTTTATCACTGTCGTCCTTGTTTTGAAGTAAAACTTCACCCACAAAATGACCATTTGTAAATAAATTCGTTTTTGTCATTTTACCTTGCATTTGTAAAGAAAAATGTGTTTTTCTCGCATGCGTCAATGGAAACTGTAAATGTATTGATTTAATTATTGATTGAAGGCCACCTTTAACTACAGCAAAACTACATCAAAACATCAGCTTATGAACTTTTACACACCAGGTATAGTACAATCTAAATTTCATTTATCCAGTCATATGCTCAGTACTTCCCAAACACATGCATTTCGCTAAAAACAAAACTTGGTATACAAGTTTGGCTTTGAAGGGAGCAAAGATAAGTTTCACTTTCAGTTCATTGTAAATAGGTTTTGTTTTTTGCTTTGTCTTTCTTTTTTCGTTTTGCAAAATGCATGTGTTTGAAAAAGTAATGAGCATCTGACCAGACAAATAAATGTGGATATTTTGTTTTTGTCAAATATAAACAAACAAGCAAATGGTTAATAGAAAAATAAAACATACATTAGAAATATTATTTATAAAGATAATAATTAGGTATAGTTATTAAAGTACTGCAATAATTAGTCAATGCATTTAGTAGTGGACTTGCAAAAATGTATTACAAACTACTTTGATTAATTATTTAAGCAATTTCTCTCAAGCATAAATATTGACCGCTCTCTGATTCTCACTTCTCAAATGTGATTTGTTACTCATCTACTGCTCTTAGACCCCTGCCTTGTTTTGCGGCCCCGGGATGAATGCATTGACATGTAATTAGCCAGAAGCCTGCGCTCAGCCGACCAATCAGGTGGCGGAGGAGAGGCAGTGCCTGGACCGGCTGGCAGACACCCGAGGACAGTGCTTCGGCCGCAGCTCAGCCCTGTGGCGGTGACAGCACTGACAGCGACCGGACCCGCTCCTGACTTCACCATCCCTTCTGTTTAGAGCAAGGTAGAAAGTTTTTTATAGCTTTTATCCAGACTTAAATGGACTTGTAAAATACTCGGTTCCGACGAAGTTTTGCCGGGTGTTGTTATTTTGTCTCTTTCGATACTCCCGGCTGGGATGACTCGAAAGCTCTCAAGCTAGCAAAGATACAAACATATACTTCCGGTGCTTACTTTCAAAATAATGGCTTGTGTGACTGGTGTGCGAGTTAAACACATGGTTAAAGACGATGCGAAGAAGCTCAGTAGTTTTACTATGAAGGCAACATTTGCGTGCTTCCGGTCTTTTGATAGCATCATGTAGCTAGCTTGACGAGCTGCCGGCGGTTGCAGGAGGATTTAACTCGATATTACGCGCTGTTTTGTTGCCTGAGCCGACTGTACACTGGATGTGGTATATTTTACCGGCTTGTTTTACCCTGCCTGGAATATTAAATGGAGTTTTGTTCAGAAAATAAAAAAGGACAAGGCAACTTAATCCAAATAGTTTGGTCCCGATGGAGGGTGTGGAGTTGAAGTGTGACGAGTTACGTCATTCATAGTTTCTCTGTCCCGTCTGCTGACTGCGCTGCAAAATGTGGCCATAATCAACAAGTGGCCCAAACTCATCTAATGCTCAAATATTTGAGCATATATGAGTCTGACAAGTTCATTTGACTTGTTTTCTGTGCAGTTTTTTTTAAACCTTTTTCTTCATAGTAGGCCTATTATGTATGCTCAGTAAGGAATAGCCTATATATTTATGAACTCTGCAATTCAGCAAATACACTTTTTAGAGAAAAATCTAGAAACGATGTTACAATGTTATTATACATATGGACGTCATTCCGAAAACAGTATTAATACGACATAAACAATTGATGACATGGACTCATCCTGCGGTGTGTATATTCCTGCGATTGCACTGAGCAGCAGCAGTGAAAAGTATTTCTGAAATTTCAACAATGTAACAATTTCAGAGTGCGATTAAAGGTGGGGCACTTGTTTTTAGAAGCTACAGTGTTACACTTGTGAACAGACCTCTGAGCGTTAAGTTGAAGCTGCTGCTTGTTGAGGGTGTGTCTCCACGTCCGCAAGATTTTACTATCAGAATTTTTGTTTAAATATTGAGATGTAGCCTTTATTACACTTCCTACGAGGATCACAGTGGCTCAGGGTTGTACTTTGAAGACTTTTGTAACTTCCTCAGGGCAGTTTGGTTTGGCTGCAGACAAGCTGAAAATGGATAGTGTGTTTCTGCAGGGAGATGGAATGTAAGAGTCTGTACACCGGGGGAAATTAATAACACATTGAACCCTAACGTCCTGCACCAAAATGTCTGTATAGCAATAGTTTGTAACTTTTTTTAAAAAATACCAATAAATACCTGCATATTAGACAGAGAATAAGAATGGGAAGTTGGCTTTCCTCTCCCTTGACAAAATGGATGTGGTAGAAGCTGGTTTTGGTCATATACTATGACTAATATGTCAAAAAACAAATGCCACTGTGACTGCACATAGAATGTGTAATATGTGTGAAATACACTGTTTACTTTAATAAACACTTTAATAAAAACTGGCCTAACCAGTCAGCCATTGGCACATGATATGAACAGGATGCAACTGAGCATGCAGACTATTGCAAGTTTGAATGAGCTTGCATCATCATCATCATCATCATCATCATCATCATCATCATCATCGTTAGCTGTCACTCTCAGATTTACTTCCTGCCATAAATTGTTAATTGAAAAGAGTTTGTCATTATGTCATAACCATAGTGCTATGTGTTGGTCCTGCTGAATTCTTTTTAGATGGCAGTTGTGGAGCCTTTTCCATTTCCACCTTTCAACTATTTCTGCATCAGTTTTGTTTATTTACTTACTTATTTATTTATTAGTGGCTTATTTTTCAGATGGCTGACGTGGAGCTGGTGAAGAAGATGCTGCGGGCTGTCCTCCAGGCCAACAAAGGCGGAGTGTCACTGTCCCGTCTGCAATCAGAGTACAAAGAGCTGACCGGGGAGCAGATACCATACAAACAGATGGGACACAACCACCTGGATGCACTGCTAGCCAGCATGCCCTCTGTAGTCCGCACAGAGCGCAGCCGTTCTGGAGAGGTGTGTGTGTGTGTGTGTGTGTGTGTGTGTGTGTGTGTGTTGCAGAATGGATTGAAGGAGAGATATGTACACAAACTGAGCCATGATTTGATAAAAACTAATTATTCCACCTTTTGCTGAAATATATCATCAATCTGAGCATGAGTGATGACTTAGTAGGAGCAAGGAGTATTGCAAGGCAAACTATATATTTCACCGGTGCCAAAAACACTTGTCTAGCCTCCATTTTGAAAAGAAAAAAAGCACATCATATAACCTGAAAGGATTTAATTCAGATGAAATTCAGAGACTGATGACGGCAAGTTATTTATCAGTGGGTTGTTACATTAAGAGCTACTTTCTCTCTCTCTCTGCAGATGGTGTGTTTTGCCTCAGGAGCCAGTGAGACAGCCCATATAGCTAAGGTGGTGGCTCGTCAGCGCAGCTCCAAGAAGACAGGCCGACCCCACCTGGTCAACACTCAGATGAGGGTCAAACCGGCTGCTCCGCTTGTCCTCAATGGTAAGATTTTTGACCGCCATTTTGTGGTATTTTCAAGCATTAACACAGATACACAGCTCTTATTTTCCTTAGCTGATCACAAAACTAATCCTCAATTCTATGTCTTAATTGAATTTCATTCAAGCATTCTTTGGCGTGCAAAGCTTCAGGCTTATCACTGAACTATTTTGGTCTCACCTAAAGTTCAAGCCAAATCAATTTATGGAGAGTTTGAAAAACATCACATGTTGCATTTGTGCACATGGGACAGTTTCTCTATAAGAGACAGCAAGCTAATACATTCAGGAATTAAGGGAGAGACCAGGTTGTCAAGGCAATGATTTTGGATCTAACAGCTTTTCCATTGTAGTATTCAACAAACTATTATCCAGTTTCACAAGCTGCACATACCACCTGTAATCCTATAGGCTTTCCTTTTTGTCCGTTTATTTCTGGAGAACACAAATTTAGCTCTATCCAATCCCACAGATGTTTATTGGGTCACAAGGTGGCTTAAATCAGTTAGGTACTAGACTGAATGGCATTACAGTAACTACTAAATTATGAGGAGAACACATGCAACATCCACTTCATAATTATCTTAAAGCTTATTTGAGATGGTTACAAATGCTAAGTATTTGAAAGCTTGTAATTTTACTTTTGATCCTAAAAGGTCCACAGCAGAAGTAGACCCAATCAGTAATCCGCCTTTTTTATTAAAGGAGTGCAAATAAATGTAGACATTAAAGAGATAAAATCCTAAACAGTCGACTTGCTCAGTGGCTCTGTGATCAGCACTGTAGCACTTTAGCTGAACTGCAAGACAAGCTGGTGTTGGGTGTCTTGTGTGTGCTGGAGCATTGTGTGTTTGCGCACTGGAATAGAACAATGCATGTTTATAAAGGACTTGAATGTTCTCCAAATGTGCATGAATGTGGCAGCACTATTCAAAACATGTTTGACAGCATAGCAAAGAGAACTCTGGATTGATATCAGCACTGAGATACAGTGCATGTAATTTGACACAAAATGCCCAATGACCTCATAATATCAGTCCTGTTATCATATGATGTTTTTTTTTAAGCAATGAAATAATGTTAAAATCTTAACCGTCAGTTACCTGTTATCAGTTCCTTTTTTTGTTTGTTTGTTGTCAAAATGTTTGGATTGCCATCTTTTTTTTTTGAGTGGGTTTAAAAGCTACTAAAGTGATCCAGCAATTCAGAGGAAGACAAGAGGACATGATAATTTGCTATAGTCAGTGTGTTATGCCTGCATGCTGTGAGTACTCATGCCCACTGGCTGTTAGCATTCACTTTCAGGGCTGTATTTAGGACTTCCCTGAGAAAAAATTGAAATGTCAGGACATAAAATAGTCTTTTTTTTGTTGTATTTATTTATTTTAATTTCTAAAATGTTCCATAAATGTTATGTTCCAACCTGATAAATGTGGTTTCAAACCCCTCTCCGTGCTGCCAGTAATAAATTCAAGAAATTTGATATATATGTACAGACAAATATATATACAGTACATACAGAGTTCCCCGGTAGTGAGTGAGTCCTAAAACCTGGAAATAAATTTGCATTTCAGCTACTCTGATTCCCTCATCTCAGTGTCAGCATTTGTTTGTTTTTATTTGGTTTTCGTTTTCATACAGTACCTGAAATAAGGTCTGTGGTTAACACAAGCTTAGGAGACTTTCACATTTTATTCTGCAACATAAAATATGTCAGTAAATATCCCACTTGTTAACTCTGAAGCTTTCATGTATTTGAAAAAAGGCAGTTGCTAACAAGTGGCTATATGAGACAAAAGAATGTCATCACATTGCTTTACAGCCTTGTTGTGGTGGCAATGTTAAATCGTGTAACCGTAATGTAGTTCGTTTCTAGCCTAATGTTAGCTTTTTACTTCTGGCAATTGCTTTTAGGCATCAGGAATCCTAAAGGGGTGTTCATTTGTGAAGATTATCTTGTCATAATGTTTGTTTGCCACAGAGCTTATTTTCTTTTCGAGATTTTTTTAATAAGGGAACCACAGCGTTGCTAACATCTGCATCAGCCCACAGAATAACGTCATCCCTGGGGCACTCTACACTCTGTAAACTAAATGACCAGAGGTATGGATTTGGCAAGTGGGCCACTGACTGCATATCTTCGCTGTAGAAAATCCCTCCTGTCTGCATATTGATGATGAAAGAGGTGCTTTGCTCATACCTTTTCTAAACACATTTTTACAAAATATATTAGACAAAATATTAGACTCAGCTTAACTAATTCAGTCCCAGTAAGCTGCAGCCGGGAAAACCCCATTTAGAAACCATAACAGCAACTTCTTGAATATTTCCAAACCTTTTCCAGACTCCTCTTGGGGCTGCTGCTATAGTGCAGCAGTGTTGCAGCAATGGAAAACTAGAAAGTGTTCAGTGCCTGTATCAGTACTGTGACAATGCAACGTTAGCAAATGCTTTCTTTGGTGCAGCCCGACACTTTGTGGATAAATGACTGTCCTGTTTTAACTGTTGCTCTGTGAAACCCAGCGGTTCCTAAGGCAGGAAAAATGTCACACTCAAGCAGACAGATGCAAATTTTTTCAGGTTGCACAGGTGTGTCAGGTTAATATGTGTACAAAGAGCTCACATATATTTTTACAGTATATTCACACACAGCTCTGAACCTTTATTCGACTTTTTCAGACTTTATATGCTCTACAAACACTCATAAAAACTACCATACCTGCACATACGCAAATATGCAATCTCACAAACCCCTACACACATGAACACATCCAGACACATGCACAGAAATGCCTTTTTAGCACATACACCTCCACTAGACTGTGATGCTGCAGAGCATTCTCAGAGAGCCAGAGGAGGAAGTGGGAGGTGGTAGTGCAGGGAGGAGAGGGAGAAGAGGAGAGAGGAGGCAGAGAGAGAGAGAGAGAGAGAGAGAGAGTGTCGGAGGAAAAGACAAGCAGAGGGATGGTGAAGTGGGAAGAAGGGAGGGGGTGGACAGATGACAGGGAAGGGGGGAGTCAATGAGAGGCAGACAGTGGGGTGGGGTGTTGAGATTTGAGGCTAATGCAGCCTATAGCGGCTGAGACTCAGCTGCAAGCGGAGAGCAGCTGACTCAACCTCTTCATCTCTCTCATTCTCTGCTTCACCACCTCACCAGGATATTAATATTCAGGCAAAGACAGACCAGGGACTGTGTGTCCATGCTGGTGAGGTGACGCGGCGTCTGCTTCGAGTGTGTGTGCTTGTTCTGTCTATATTTGCATGTGGATTTAAGCTTGCGCCGACGTGTGTGCTGAGTTTCTATAATATGTAAGCATCTGGAAGTTGTATTGATTCATTAATTGGTTGATTGGTTAACCGATTAACTGTCAGAAGCTCATTGGGTTTAAGCAGCATTTCCACAAAGAGAAAAGAATAGGATGTAGAAATCGAGGTTGCTTATTGATGACTTTTGAAGACGTGGGCTGATGAAGCTGCTTTTTGTGTTTTGTCATTGGAAAGATTTAATGAGATTCAGCAGGAACAATGAGGATGACAAAGCAGGAGAAAGTTCTAGATGATGCTGAGGGGAAAAAGAGATAAAGAAAAGAGTGAAGATTAAAGAGGAAACAGGAGGAGTAGGAGGGAGAACTGAAAAGAAAGGAGTGTGAGTGGAAATGACTAAGGGTTATGCTCAACAGGGTGCGTTGGTGATGTCACTCAGCAGGAATGTGATGTCATGCTGGTCATGTTGTGGTTGAATGATGTAACATGAAAGTGATGAGGGGGAGATGTTAGGATCATTGCACTCTGGCTTTTGGGCTTTTTACTGAACATGCAGTTACTGTCAAAGATTGCAGTTAGTGATGATGTCACCAGACTTGAACTGAGGAGATAATTGTTAAGAAAAATTAAGCATTTTATTAATCATCTAATTAAAAGGATTGAAGGAGTTTTCCACAAAAAACATAACACAGAATCATTTATTCATTATTTACGTATTAAAAGTATATAGCATATGTATTTAGTGTTTGGCATATTATATAGTATGTTTTTCTTCACAGCAGAGCCCCACTTCATATTTACACAGGTATTCACGTTAATTTGTAACCAGTATCCTGATATTCACTCCTCTATAACTATTGATAGCAATCAGTGTAAAATAAAATCAAACTAGGTATATTTAGAAGGTTGCTAATATATATATTTGAAGTGTATTAGTATGTTTAAATGAGATACATCTATTGTTAAATATCTTTTGAAAAAAACACTTACTTGCTTTGCTGTTGAGAGTTAGATGAGAAGATCAACACCACTCTATTGAGCTGCTAAAACCAGGTGTTGTTTCTCTTAATTCAATCATCATCTTATCTTTATTTAAGACGTTGGAAATCAGTTGAGTCAGACCTTAAATTTTAATTATGCAGAGCATGAGCAAGGACATATCATTTTTGTAAGTTGAGAACAATATGGGACCTAACACAGAACCCTGCGAAACACCTGAAGTAATATTTATATCACCCATATTTACACATTGTAATCATTGAGAGGGGTGTTTTTCAAACTAATACAGGACAGATTCCTTGAACATAACAAACGTGCAACAGTACTGAATGCTTTAGACAAGTTTATAAACAGAGCAGCACGTGACATTTTGAGTACCAGGCTAGTGCAATGTTATTATATCAGACGATGCAAAAAGGGTACTGTGCATATGCCTAAATTTCTCATGAAAACTGGAAACAAGGGGTAACAGCAAGCCTGGCTTTCTCCAGAATTCAAAAATATGCATGCAGTCAGAAAGGTCAGTAATAACCATCTTAAATTGCTTAATCTGAACATAAACAGTGTTGTAAAAATGACATGTAGTTTACAGGAATGTATGTGCTGTAGCTTATAAGTTAATCATTGAGCTTTAGCTGGTGCTACATGTTTTCCCCCTGCTTCCAGTATCTGTGCTATGCTATGCTATGCTAAGCTAAGCTAAGATAAGCTAATCGACTCCCTGCTCAGTGGGGAATGCAGTGAAATGGGAGTAGTATCAGTCTTCTCATCTAACTGTTGAATCAAATAGGTATATTTCCTTGACCTTTCCTACCCATTTATGACAAAATACAATTGGGAACTTACACAGGCAAATCCATGAATATGGACACAGGAGAGTTTTCTCAACTTCTTGAAATGATGTCATTTTAATTTGTCACATTGTGTTGTTGCTGCCTTCTGGCCCACTGACTGGAGCTATGATGTTACTCACCCCACCTACTGTGATATTGAGCTATCTGTGACACTGTGCCCTCCAGACAGAAGCACTCCTCGGTCTTAGCGTCAAGTTTAGCTGAGTCAGTGTATGTGTGTGCGTGCGTGTGTGTGTGTGTGTGTGTGTGTGATGTACAGTTTTACGTCTCTTGTTTGCTTTGTCTTTTTCTGCGCAGCCAAACCTCAAACCTCTCTGAGGCAACCGAACCATCGCGGCCGAGGCGGGGGCAGAGGAGGAGGTGGCGGCCGAGGGGCGGGACATGGAGACTTCAGACAGGCGAGGGACATGAGGGATGGCCAGTCAGAGGGCAAGACTGGGGCGCATCCGAACAAGATGTCCAATCAGAACACACCCAACAGGAAAGGGAACCAACCTACAGAGAAGTGAGTGAGGGGAATGGGTAGGAGCTAATTATATGGAAGCAGTTGGACATAGTTAATTTTGGGGTTCCCACGTTCATGCAAAACCTGGAAAATTCATGGAATTTCACAATCATATTTTCCAAGCCTGGAAAAGTCATGAAATTAGTAAAATCATTTAAGTTTTGCAAAAGTCATGGAATTGTTTTATTGTTTAATGAAATAGTCACAGTAATATTCGGTGGATAACTGTCCACATAATGTAACAGAACAGCAGATTTGCTTTCTGTGGCTGTTGACCAAAACAAAGCGCTAATTACTGTCAGTGTCGGAGGTTTTGCTTACATACGATGTTGGGAAAAAATGCCCAGCAAGTAGGGCAAGATTTTCTTAATTGTGGGTTATTGAAAAGTCACCAAAAAGATTTTAAATTTTGTCCATGAAAATGTGTGGGAACCCTTTATTTACTTCAAATAAGGTTATTATTTGAGATGATTTGATGTCGTCAATTTTGTGGTGTAAAGACAAAAACACATTTTTTGCTCCAACAAAACATTGATTTTGCATTCAAGATCTCATTTCTTGAAGGCCTTTAGCGTGAGAAGACTACTTCAGCTTACATCTCGATGCTGAAGCCTGGTCTTCACATATTTGTGGGATTTTATAGCACAATAATATGTGGAAGTCACTAACCAGGCTTCCACAGTGCTGAGGGAATCCAAGAAGAGGAATGTGCAAATGACCATGTGCTCAGAGAAGCTAGATCTCATGCCAGTTTCCTGTAGATTTACTCTGCAGGGCAACATGCTTTAGAAAATTCGAACTGGCTGAGACAATTTTAAAAAATACCTTTGGGGTCATTTAAAGAGTGTTCCTGCAGATCCTTAAAAAGCCTTAAAAGGCATTGAATTCATTAATCAAAAGATAAGGCCTGAATTGGTAATAAAATGTCTTAAGTCTCAAAAATGCAAAGACATAGGAAGTAGGATTTCAGAAGTGTTTTTCTTCTTATATTACATTGTAAAATATCAAAAAAAGTGGTAAAATCCCTCCTTTTTCTTGCATCAACGTCACCCCATCAGGAGAGTGGAACTAACAACCAGGCAGAAGATCCAATGTCTGCTTGCTAGCTGTCACTGTACCCTGAACTACATAACATAGATCCAAGAAACATTGCATATTTAACCAAAATTTCACTGTAAAGTAAACCAGTAAAGGCAATGCATACCAGGCTCTGCACAATGGGAATTGAGGCAAAGAGAGAAACACAAAACTTGCCAACAAACAGCAGATAATTCTGGTCTACCCCTGTCTCCGCTACGAGACAAAACAAGTCACATTTTATGTTATAATAAACACTGGGGCAAAATACTCCCAACTGTTGAGTAATTGTTGGCAGTTTGTGTTTTTTTTTGTCTTAAATTTAATTCTGAGTGGAATTAAAAAAAGTCGTAAAAGGTCTTACATCTAACTTGCCTTTAGCTGTAGGAACCTTGTTTGAAGATATTTTAGAGTGATGAATAACATGTCTTTAACCAGTTTCTTATATTTTTCTTGTCACTCTCCACCATGCAGTCCAGACTGCAGCCAGAATGCAATGAAAATCAATCATGTCACCAATTCTGTCTCTCTCTTCCTTTTTTCCCTCTCTGTCTGTCTGCCCCCCCCTCCTCTCCTCCCACCTGTGTGGTCTGAGCTGAATCAGAATAGGCTGCTGGTGAATGGGGGCTGGTTGAACTCTGGTTGGTTTCTGAGTGCAAACAGCCTCCCTGCTGCTGCTTATTCAGCACTGGGCTGATGATGTGCTCTCTAGATTATTCTACTTCTCTCTCTCTCTCTCTGTCTCTCTCTCTCTCTCTCTGTCTGACTGTCTCTGTCTGCATCTTTCCTCTCTTCACTTCTTTCTGCCTCTCTTCTCTTTGCCTCCTCATCTACATGTTTGTAAGTTGTTCACCTCACTCCCCACATTTCTTCCTTCAATTTCATCCCTCTCTATTGCTAAATGACCCAAATCTATTTTTTCATTTCCAAAATTCAGTACATATTCAAGGGCGCTTTAGCTTCAGATTCACTATGACCTAGACTGAGTGAAAAAACAGATTCATTGTTATTGAAGAAGTCATCTAGAAGCATTGCGAGATATTATCTCTCTGCATTGCTTAAACTGTGAACCAAGATTAATCCAGCTCATTGACTGGCTCTCTTCACTTCCATCCATCCACGGCTCCGTTCGTCCGTCCACTGTAAAAACAACTGACATCAGTCCTCTGTTGGTGTCACCACGGGTGTCCAGTGTGTTGCTGGCCCTCCGCAGCACAATGGGGCAGGAGGGTGGGAAGCCTGGTGCGTTGGCAGGGGACACGAGCCCGGAGCAGGGGGGACGTGAGCCCTTTCTAATCCCCGCTCTATTCTCTGGTAGATTAACGCTTCTAAACCGACACAGAGTGAATCAGCACATCTCTCTGTATTCCTCTAGATCTTCCATTGGACAGTGCGTTGGCAAGCCAGCGTTATCATCATTTGTGTGTGCGAGTGTGTGTGCTTGCAGGTATACTATGGGATGCCTGGCAGTACAAGTGGTACATTCAGCAAACAAATCAGGAAAAAAAACAACATATTAGAGTTTTAATAAATATTTTTATCAAAACACATGAGAAATGGGCCGAGAAGGCTAGTCCGTTCCTTGATGGGAGAGTTTTGTGTATGTTCAGGCAAATGCTTACTCCGCTTGGGGAGAGAAAGTATGAGGGTGAGGTTGTGTGGCAGGCTGGGTGACTCTTTGGGCTGACTTTTGAATCCTGGTGTTCAAGTTACACTCTCCTTTCTCATAAATTTGTACAGTGATGACAAAATGAAAATCAAAGTTCAGTCTTAAGACTAATAGGCTCCAGACAAAAGTTTAACCACAATCTTGAACTTGGATTAGAAACAATATCATCACAGGGTGCACTGAATAGCTGTTTGGAGGCTATACTTTACTTTGAATGTCATCCCTTCTATCTCCCTCTTTCACACTAAGCTGTCCCATCACACATTGGCAAAAGCCAAAAAATGAATAAATAAAAAGGAAAGTATTTGACAATTATTTAAATTTTTTAAAGATAAGTTTCAGTATTTTTTTTAAGATAAAATGTCAAAGATTTGATAGATGCTTACCTGATAATTAACTGAATAGGTTTTGATTTTTGGACTGTTGGTTAGATAAAGCATATTATTTCAGTGTTTTCCTCAGAATTAGAGTGTATGCTTGGCAGTATCTACACATACAATTAATCCATGTGTGTGAAGACTAACTGACATTTGTCCTTGAGATTCTGGCATTGAGGATTAAGACTAATAATGTCCATTTTGGTTTAATATCTTGTATCCTGCTAATTTGATTTTTATTGCATTACATTACCTTTTGCACTGTCATAGTTGCAATGTTTTATAAGCAATTGATATTGGACCACAAACAGTGGATTTCTCTCTACTGCTATTGCTGGATACTTAAACATTTATTCTCCTGGAAAAAAATGACATTATAAAACCAATTTTGGTCATTTGCTTCTCTAATGAAATGATGAAATGAAGCCTGAAACTATGAGTAAAATGATAATTTGTCTCTTAAATCGGTTGTGTGTTTGTGTTCAGGCCAGAGAATTGTCAGTAATGGCTGATGTAGCTGTAATATATTTTAACCACCTCCACAAAGAAAAGCTAATTTAGGTTAGTGGAGTGCACAGACTTCTGACGTTATGCTCTGTGATCTGTGTATGGGGCTTTCAATTCCTTTAAACCTTCTCACAGCCATTTAGGGTCAGGAGGTAAATTGTTCTGCTCTTTTAATTGATTGTTTCCATTATTAGCTGTGTACCAGGATGAGCCAGGAGTTCTGACTGAAGAGGGGACAGACGGGCTGAGTCAGGAGATTTTGGAGGAATCTTTAAACAAAGCAGTTACTGTGCAGCAAGCATGAGAAGGATGGGATGAAGAGGGTGTGGAAGGGCTGGGTAGAAAGAAAAGGCCTACAAGATGAAGTTCACCTATGACTACAAACAGATCAGTATCTGACACAATGTAGAAATCTTTTTATGCATTCTTAGTTTGTCGCTGACTGAAAATGAGGAGTAGCATCTACAGTGCCATGCTGTATCCAGTGTGCTTTATCTCATGACCCATTGTTCTAGACCAACAGAGGATGAGAACAGTTTGATTAATGGGTTGTGTTACTAAGGACAAACCAAAAAAGGACTCTGTTTTGCTCTGAACGTAATCAGGTTATCTAGTTAGACTTTTAGTGCTTCTTGAAGATCTCAGACTGTGCTGTGCCTAATGAGAGATTAAGGATCAGACACGCAGCACAGAACTAGGCCTAGCCAAGCCTGGGGTCCGAAGTGATTATTTTTTCTTTTTGAAATAATGCAAGAAATAATGGATGTAGAATGTTGCAGCTTTTGAAAGTTCAATATTGAGAGAAAAGTTTTGTTTCTGGTCTGTTTTCATCCCAGTTTTCTTCTCTTCCAGGGCTCATAGAGAGTAATGCTCTGTTGTTCTGTTCTCTTGTGTCTAGGTCAGACAAGAGGATGACCCTCCCGTCACGGTTTCAGAAGGAGGTGCATGCTCACCTTTCCAGGAACTCCCAACAGACTGGTCGTAAGTAGGACAGGCTGCTTTTATTACACTAAAAATACATTATGTGTAGCTTTTTGTCCTCTAAATGAATAGAAATGCTGCCCAGACCTGTATAACTTCAGACAGTCGAAGTGCTGCCTAGCTGCTCTAAGCATCACCAGAGGATATTTCAGACTCAGCGAAGCAAAGGACAGTTTTCCAGTGCCATGCTGCGCTATCTTGTAGTGAAGTATCAAATCACGTCATCTTCATGATTTTGTTAACTGTCAGCAAACAAACAGCAGTCTCATCTCAGTTGGTTATCTGAGCTTCCTGATGAGTTTAATCAGCTACGAGGTGTCTGTGTCAGCCTCCTCCTCTGTACCTCCTTCACTAAGAATATGTTTGTTGTCATGTTGCCTGTTTGTAGAAGGGCTATGGTCTATACAGTCTGCACTGAAATGTAATGGACAGCATAGCTTTGAGGCACATATGTTGAAAGCCTTAGCCATTTAAGATGTTTATTTCAGGCCCCTACAGTCAGAGGAGACTGTTAACGTTTGACACTGACTGGTTTAAGAGCCAATGCTTCCTGTCTGGAAAGAGACATCCCTGAGTGAGGAGGAAATGATATTCATGTGAGACTTCTGTTAAGAACATGTGCAAGACCTTCGCCTGAAAGTAAAATAGGGCTCTGTTTAATTATTGTCATTCTAGGAATTCACACTATATTATTGAAGCTGTTGCTACTAAATTTAAAAAGGCTTTGGCAACAGCGGGTACCAGAGGTGGGACCAAATCATTGTTTTGCAAGTCACAAGTAAGTCTCAAGTCTTTACAGTTAAGTCCCCAGAAGAGTCCTAAACTTTGAATTTGGAGTCCGAAACAAGTTGTAACGTGCTCTTCATCAAGCTAGTGTCATTTTAACAATAGAGTCATTATATAATAAAATTACAAAAGCTTGAATGATTGCTAAATGTTGTATTTATTTGTTAAAAAAAAGTTTTGAAGTTGCTCGGTCTGTAATTTTTAACCTGCATGTTTTATGTACTGCAATTCGTTTAGATTTGCATAGATTTGTACCCAAACAAAAGTACTTTAGGTATTATTTTTTCCAAGTGGCCCTCAGCAGCACGTTAGTTCTTCATTGTTCTCTCCTACAACTTAATTTAAACAAAGTGGCTGATCTTGAGAATTAAGTGTCAACTTGCTGGGAATTAATAATATTAACATTAGTTGATTCAGGAAAAGAAGGGAAATAAATTTATTCATGACCCTTTTAAATAACTTACTTTTTCATTTTGGTGTGTGTGGTAAGGTATCAAGTACTTTCAAGTCAAAAGGCAAGCCTTGCAAGTATTTTTTTAGTTTTATTTTGTCATGTCGACAGACATCAAATTTGTGACTTGAGTCAAACTCAAGTCCAAGTCACATGACTCGAGTCCACACCTCTGGCTAGTACTGATATCCATATTTAGATGAATACTGAATGTCAGTAAGTTTCAAGCACCATGTTTTGGAGGATTTTTGTTGCAGTCTAACAACTTTTGCAGTTAAAGTGCAAGAGGCCGAAGGGGTCAGTTTCACTATGAAGTTTCCTCGTCTGCTTATCTAACCCATTTAAGTTCCAATTCATCAAAAGACAAATTGAGGAGGAAAAAGCAACCATGACTGAAGATGCCTCACCATCATTATTCTTTATGATTCAAATCATCCGTCTCTTTCAACAGTGAGTGCTTTTGTTTTTTAGGGAAAGCACCCCATGCGACCCATTTGTTTCAGGGGTAAGAAGATCAAAGCAGTAATTGCCAGCATGTGTACATGCGTAATCTCCCTTTTCCTCTGTTTTTTTTCTCCAGCACCCTTGAATCTGAACGAGAGCTCAGGGAAAGGAAAGCCCTACAACCCTCAGCAGGTCCAGGGCCGCATCAGGGAGATCCTGGGGAAGTACAGTAACGGGTTCTGGGTGTCCAAGCTGCCTCAGATCTACAGAGAGCTGTATAAACAGGACATGCCCACTGAGGCCATCAAAGACCTGGAGACCTGGACGCACATATGCACTGTATGTTATCATTATGTTACTGCAGTTATTGTATATTTTACTATTATAGTTTCTGTTTTCAAATGACTATCTTAAATAATTACTTTTGAAATCAAATACACACTTATTTTCTTAAATATTATTTTTTGCTTGCACAATCTAATTTACATAGGTTATGATGTCATATATTGTGCATGTTATATATAAGAAAATAGTAAATGCTTTCATGATAAGTCCTTTCCATCTATTCTCCTAGGTGGAGAAAACCTGCAGCAGCAACCCATCAGAGCTGCTACTCTACCCTGCCAAGGAACAGACCGCCACATCTTCTCCAAACGCCACCTCTGGCTCTGTCCCACCCTCAAACACCCCTTCAGACAAACCCGTGCAGTCCCCCGCCCAGCAGAGACCCCCCAACACCCATCCGCCTCGCTCTGGTTCTCGCTCTGGTTCTCGCTCCCCTCAGACTCCACCATCGTCCTCATCGTCCCCCAGCCCGCCCTCCTCCCCCGCCACCCTCAGCCCAGACCTGAAGCAGAAACTGGAGGAGCTGCTGGTGAAGTACTCCAACGGCCTGTGGGCCCACGCGCTTCCCAAGCTCTTCCAGGACACCTACAAAGTTAGTAACATTTTGAAACACGCTCATATTAACTAAATTCAGGAGCTAGCTGCACTTTATCATTTATATCCATTTAATTTTATTTATTTAAGTTCAAACTGCCCGGACATGTCCTGGAGAACCTGCACCTCCTTTCCGACATCTGCACCATCGACTACCCGATGCCCGACAACCCCAAGAGGGCCATCTTGTACAGGAGGAACAGCAGTGGAGACGGAGGAGGAGAGGATGAGAACTGTAATAGGAGAAACTCTTCGGCCAGTGAGGAAGAGCTGAGGTTGAGGCAGGAGCTGGGGAGGAGGCTCAGTAACCATGCAGTGCCTTCTCTGCAGATCCCCAAAGAGGAGTACCCCTCTGTGCTTGTGGTGGAGGCCAGCAACACCAATGGAGTTATACTCAGGTAGGAAAGAACTGCATGTGCGATGTGCTGTAAGACTCTGCAGTTCATGAATTCCTCACTGTCTGTCTCTGCTCCTCTCTCAGGTACATTGGTGAGGGTTACTCCCAGGCCCAAGAGTCCATGGAGGATGAAATGAGGGAGTTTTACGGCCTGAACCAAAGCAGTCCAGCTCCTCTGGCATCGCCATCCTCAGGCCAGCTGGTTGCCGTCAGGGCGGAGGAGGAGGAGGAGATTCTGAGGGCGCAAGTCTGTGAGGTCACATCCGATAAGGTCAAGGTGAGAAGTCAAGAAAATAATTAAGGACACAGCAATTGACGACGAAAGGTGCTCTGTGAGGCAGAGGATAATTTGCTTAAAGATATACAGGATGACCATTTATTATTTGTGAAAACCAAAAGTTAAACTAAAAGCCAACCTCAATAAAAATAAGAAGAAAACAAGGAAATATAGGCTGAAGGCAGAGGCTCACTTTTGTGATTTTGTGACAAGCGTAACCATTGTTTTTTTGTTGCTGGTTTTTTAGAAAAATCCTACATAGTATATCTATAAAGTCCCCCTCCACTCAAAAATGTGTTTTTGTTATGATTTGAACCCTAAAATGTCTGAGGTTGACAATACTGACTTCTGTCTGTACAAATTTTGTCACTAGAGAGGTGTACACTGAACAAGCTAGAACTGGTACGTCACTAAATGCCAGTCATCGTTGAATATGGGAAACACATCGACGGAGGAACAGACTCGTTTTAGTTTGACTGACTTCCACAATCCTTCCACATGCAGCAGTGTTTGCCAGATCCAGATTTTTTCTGGACAAAAAAAAATTTATGTATGGGAAAAGTTAGCATGTGAACTCTCTTGAGATTTGAGGAAGTATCAGTTTTTTCTGTGGTCTTTGCCTTGTGATCTGTAGGTCTACTATGTGGATCACGGCTTCTCGGAGATGATCAGCAAAACCAAAGTGTTTGAGCTGCACGAGAAGTTTTTCCAACTGCCTTTCCAGGCAACCAAGTGCAAACTGGCAGGTGATTCTGAATTGGGAATGAATGCACTCTACTTTTCTATCTTTCTTGTTTCACCCTCGGATTTTCCTTTTTCCCCATCATGTACTGGCTCCTAGTTAAAATTGATGAAACTGTGTGTATGTGTGTGTGCATGCGTGTGTGTGTACAGGCCTGGAGCCATTCTGTCAGGAGCCTGCTGTGCTGAAGAAGTTTGAGACAATGGCAAGTGGAAAGATCTTATTGGCTGAGATCCTAGAGAGAGGGCAGACCCCTCTTATCGTCCTTTACGACACGTCGCAGGATGATGATGTCAACATCAACGCCGCATGCATGAAAGCCCTGCAGGACAAGACACTAGCCAGCCCGTTACAGGTACAAGAGAGTGTCTGTGTTTGTGTGTGTGTATGTGTGTGTGTGTGTGTGTGTGTGTGTCTGTGTACGTACACAGCACACTCTTATCTCTGGCTCTCCTCAGGTGAACAGCGCTTACATGAACGTGAGTGTCAGAAGCGTCTGCTCAGATGGGACCATCTACTGTCAGCTGCCCTCCAGAGGTCTTGCCAAGTTGAACGAGATATTGGAGAATATTGAGACATACTTCCACTCACAGGTGATCGCCATGCTACATTTGATGTCTCAGTCAAATTGTACATTTTCATTCTTTATTCAGTTGTGTAATTGTTGACGAAAAATATTTTAAAACACATAAATGAGCTTTTTCCTTACACTTGGTTACAGCAATGACCATAGGTACATCACTTTATTTTGAAACTATATAACACATATATTTGCCCAAATTTAATATCCTGGAGCCTCACTGAAAAGGCAATTATTTTTGTCACCAATATTTCATAAATGATTTCATACCATCTCTCATCTTTGGATGAAGCATCTGTCTGCAGCCATTTCTTTGTAATTTCCTTCCTAGCAGTTAAACTCTGTGTAAATATTTGTAGCTGTTCAAAGTAAAAGACCAAAAAGGAGCTCATCTCACTTAAATGTGATTGTCATCCCAAATAAAGTCACTAATAATGTATACATCATATGCAAAAAAAATACTTTTGCACATTGCTTTTTAGAAATGGAACACACATGGGGTGCACATAGATGTTTTGCGTATTCCTGAATGGAAGTGAGAAGACAAAAATGTGCTGATGTGTGTGTACAGATGAAGCTTAGCTGTGTGTATGTGTTCATTCCAACATGTTTAATTAGGCACCACATGCACGGGGAGTAAACAGAGTACAGCAGGACTCACTAAGTGTTTTGTGAATGTATTTGTGCCGTGTTGCTTCTTTCAGGCAGAGTTGTGTGGACAGATTGAGATTAGGCTGATAATCTTGCCAAGCCACTTAATCTGTAGGTAGCACAGTGGAGCTGATGCTTTTTCTAGGTGTGCTACTGTTGTCCTTTAAAGCTCGTAGTTGCAGCTCAGTAATGCTCTACATCAGTGTTAAGGGCGTGCAAGTAAGTAATAAGATACCACACGTGCCATTTTCTTAACATACTTCATACAAATGATGGACTGTTTTTTTCTGGTCAATAGAAGGTTCAGAGAAAAACTTTGTCAGTTAATAATAAATATCCAGTTTTGGTAATTCATAGTTAAGAAGAGCAGAGAAGAGAAGAGTTTAAGTAAATCTCTCTGCCAATGATGGTAATTTTGTTATGATCAATTAATTGTGTAAATATAGAGGAAAGATGGTAAAACTACTCATCAAGAATTAAAGTAATCATTCATAATTCCAATTCTTAATTTCTTGAAACATCAACAACAGCCACTTTACATTTGAAGTAATCACAGATCCAGAGTCCTTATCTTTGATGTCATTGCAGTGTACAGCTGCAGCAGACTGGGTGGGCCTGTGAAATGTTTGTGTGAGCTTTTACAGTATCATTTTATTGCAGTCATAAAGCAGCAGTTAAACACTCTGTAACGTCAGCAATCTGTTGGTGTACAGTGGAATTTAACAGTAATCTGATTCTAATGGTGTCTTTATGAAACGTATTTCTGTTCCAGGTAACATCAGAGTTCCTGGTATCCAGACCCTTCTGTGGGAAAGGATGCCTGGCTCGCTACAAAGGCAAATGGTCCCGTGTAGAGGTAAGATGTCCCCTGCAGCACAGACAGTGACACAAATCTACATATGATTGATGTTGGACTTAAAGAAGAACTTAGGTCATAATTGCACAAAAGCAGCAGGTGCAGTTATCCTGAGAGCAGAGATCAAAAAAGAAAAACTTAACAATGTGTATCACCATCAAAATTACTGCATTATCCCTTCAACAAATACGTTTTAAAAGCAGAAATCTCAATCTTATGTTTATCAACAATACTAACAAGCCTATCATGATTTTGGCTATGGCTCCGGTAACTGTTGGATGTACAGATTACAATAGTCAAACAGTTACAGCAGAGAGACACAATATGAAACAGGTAGAAAATCTAACAGTCATTATATCAGGTTTGAAAGTAGATTCAAGGTTTTGTCCGTTTTCCCTTCATATTGTGCTCCTCAAGTCTCCAGCGTCATGCGTAATTTTTTTTAATACCTGCAGGGTATAGAAAGAAATTAGAAACTCCTGATATCATGTATAGTGAGGGATTTATTTAAATGCTCTAAGTGCCACCAAAAAAAGTGAACACTTACAAAACTCTCAAAATCATAACGATTTGTTTTGTTGTAAATTAGAATACATTTTACAGTTGAACAGTTCACAAATGTCTGTCTTTGCATTTCCAGAACATTAGGTGCTAGAGCTGCAACGATTAACTTAATAATTCATTTGGTTTGAGTATTTAAAAAAATAAAATAAAAAATTAAATTCTCTGATTCCAGCTTCTCAAATGAGAATATTTACTGGTTCTTTACTCTTCTGTGACAGTTCACTGAATATATTTGGGTTGTGGACAAACAAGTCATTTGAGGACGTTGCCTTGGGTTGTGGGAAACACTCAGTGACATTTTCAACATTTTCGGACATTTTAAAGCCCAAACAATAAATTGACTAAATGAGAAAAATAATCAGCAGATAAATGGACAGTAAAAGTAATCCTTCGTTGCAGCACTTTTGGGAAAATAAATGAAAAAAAGAGATGATTAAAAGTAAAATGCCTCAATACCTTTCAGTGTGAGTTACGGACACCACACCAGATGTCTGCATGTAATTATTAAAAAATGCTGCAGTAGGCTCTTGGGGACCTGTCATACAAGAATATTGTGTTTGAGTTTACTGATAACAATTTATTTATTTTTCTTACGGATTTTTTTTTCTTTAACTCTGCCTATGTAGAACTGAATTGGATACTGTTATGATTGTAGCATTTAATCATTAATGCTGTATTGAAAAAACAATGATAATGGCAAATGTGTGTACATTAAAAAAACAAAAACAAATTAACATTCCCATTTTAAAAACCTTTGTGGCCATTCAAGTAAAGTTTATGAGGTGCACCTGAATGCACCACAAAATCCCTGAAAGCACCCAAATTCTTCACCATACAAAGTGATATAAACGGTGCACAATGGTTTTTAATTGGCAGCAGTGTAGATGAAGCGACAGCAGTGTTTTGGGAGGCAGCTGCTGTCCCCTCTTCCTGGTACTGCATATTGGCAATGATTCTTTTAGTAGTACAGATTACTGGACCATAAAAGCCTACTTTAATTCCTGCATTATATATAGTAGTTTATACCTCTATGTACTCATTGATTTTCATTTAGTTTATTTCCTTGTTTCTCTTTCTACATTTCTGTCTTTAGATCACCAACCTGCATGGCAGCAGAGTGCTGGACATCCTGTTCATCGATGTGGGTGTTCAGGCTTCTGTCGAGGTGTTTGAGCTCAGAGAGATTCCATCGCCATTTCTTCGAGACCTCATGGCCATCCCGCCACAGGTCAGCAACCATATCTTTTATGTCATGGGCAATGATACGTCCAGAGGAGATTGTTGTGTTCTGTTGTCCTCATACAGAAAATGACTTCCAGCAACTTGTGTTCAGGCTGTAAAGTGCTGTCTAGCAGACCTGGCTGTCAGTGTTGGATCCTGGACTCCAGATGCTGTCCAATGGCTTCGAGAGAAAGTGCTCAACACCACGGACTGTAGCATGAAGGTATGATGCCCATCCTTCCATAACATCTTTTTTAGTTGTTGTTTTTTTTTTTTTTTTTTTTTTACTGAAGTCATGCTAGTTGTCATGAGACAATGATATATATATATTTTTTTTTTTTAGAAATCACTCAAATTATGCTTTTATTTCTTTAGTCTATCTGTTTTTCTTCCTAATGCACCTCCACACTCACTTTGACATTTGCCCCAAAGGTTGCCAAGGTAGATGAAACCAAGCGATGCATCTACGTCCACCTTTTCACAGACAAGAACTTCCACGACCCGGCCCGCAGCCTAAACCATCAGATGGCTCAGTCCGACTTGTTCAAACAGCAACCAGATGTTTTCCTGACAAGCCACAGGTTCCCGCTGCTTTCACATCCACCCGTATTATCCCCTCACTATATAACTAATAATTATATGTGTTACCTTAAACACTAAATTCCTTGTCTGTTAATTTAATGTCACAGCCCTGGCAAGATCTCCACAGCCACTATATCCTCCACGGCCACTATATCCTCCACAGCCACTTTATCCTCCAAGACTCCCAGCACTAATGGGAGTCCAATATCAACTTCTGCCCCAGCCAAGCCTCATCTCAGGAAGGCTCTATCAGGACCAAAAGGAGGTGGAGGAGGCAACACGACCACCACCAGCCCACCAGAGACACCATCAACCCCCTCATCCTCTCTCCAGCTGCCACCATTACTAGAGCTGCCCCCAGCAGGTGATAAAGATAGTCCACTTTTTTCTGGTCTCAATGTAGCCTTTAAAAAAAAGTGTTTACACAGAAGTCTTTCTCTTCTCAGGAAACAACATAGATGTCTATGTATCCGTGGCGTGCCATCCAGGCCACTTTGTTCTGCAGCCATGGAGAGACATGTACAAACTGGTGGTGCTGATGGGAGAGATGATTCTCTACTACAATAAAACGGAGGAGAAACCACTCAACATAGAGAAGAACCAGATATATGCTGCTAAAGTGGAGAACAGGTGAGTTACTCTGCTTTCCACTGAGTATATGCAGCTCCTTCTGTCATGTTTCTGTCTGCATTTGTAGCTTTGCCTAAATATATCCGCTCTCCTTCTCTCAGCTGGCATCGTGTGTTAGTGAAGGGGGTTCTGACCAATGGGTTGGTGTCTGTGTACGAATTGGACTATGGTAAACATGAGCTGGTCAGCTGCACACAGCTCAGACCTCTGATCAAAGAGTTTAGACAGCTGCCGTTCCAGGGAATCACTGCTCAGCTGGCTGGTGAGTAGAAAGGAGCTCCACCACAGCAGTGTCATGGCTGTGGTTCAGTGTAACTAAACACATCTAAGTACGTGCTGCTTTGAAGTACTCTGACTTTAGTGAACTGTTTCCATTTGCTGTTACTTTATATTTCAATCTCACTGTGTCTTTATAAAACATATGGTGAGCTTTTAAGTTAAACTGGCCTAACTAACTCTAACTAGCTAACTCTAACTTTGTTATACTATGAGATAAATAAATACTTTTTACAACTAGCTAACTCTCAACTACATACTTTTAATGTTAGCCAACTCGAACTACTTAATACTAACTGTACTAGCTAATATAACTAACTACTTTCTACAGCTAGCTAACTCAAACTACTTTATACTACCCTCTAACTTGGACTATAAGCAATGTAAAGGATACAATATAAATTCTCTAAAGATAGTATTTTCTTGATTAATTTGGAAGCATCCCACATGCACTTCAACATTTTTTATAGAAACCTACCCACTCTTCTATTTTTTATTGTTAAAGTTCCACTGTGAAACACAGTGTACAGTCACATGTACGTCATTGAAATGGCTATAAGCTAAACAAGCCAAATTCCTACTGACCGTTTATTTTATGCAGCATTAAATGTAATATTGTATCATTAACATGACTGTGGGCTTAACCTACGCACCTGCCTCGCTTCTAGGACTTAAGCCAAGGCAGTGGTCGGAGGAAGCTTCCATTGTTTTCAGGAACCACGTGGAGAAGAAACCACTCGTGGCCCAGCTGGAGGCCGTACAGGAAGCCACTAACCCTTGGGACAGGAAGTTGACGGTCTTCCTGGTCGACACTTCACAGGAAGAAAGGGACATCTGGGTGCATGACATCATGGCTGAATTTGCGGATGAGCTGACCAATGAGCTGTAGACAACGGAAGATTGTCAACAAGTCTTACTTGCCTAGCAGTTGTCCTGTCGCACAATGGAGACACTGTGAGTTGTGGATAGCCAAAATAGTAGAAGCTTATCCATCTTTATCTATCTACCACATAGGGAGACGAAAGAAGAAAGGACTGGGAAATGAAGACGAGAGGTTTGATAGCATGTAGAGACTGGCATTAACGGAAAGAAAAGAGGTGTAGGTGTTGTAGCCACTTGCTTGTTGTGTTTTGGGCAGTACATCGAAGGATGTTGTGATGTGATTTTGAGTGACTGCAGTGTGACCATTGGACAGTACTCCCTTGCATGATGTTGGTCCAAACTTGCCACAAATGCTCTAAACATACTTTCAGCACACAGTAACAAACTGCTGAATCTATCCATGATATCCTCACAAAGCTGTGGAAGTGATACACCGTTTAACCATCCGGTACAGGCTTTAATGCAAAGCAGCATCTTACACCACAGTACCGTGCATCCAGTTTTAGTGTGCGTCATCCTGGGGATGCCTGAATACCCTCAACCCTGCCAATGTGAGCGCCATGCAAAGTGCACAAAATGTTCAAAATAACTCTTCTCACATACTTGGAAGACTTAAATACATTTGTTTACAAAATCTGCTTTTTGGATGATTTTTCTGATTGCTATAAAGTTTCCAAAAGTAAGAGCAAACATTCCCATAAGAGGAGAAGAAATAGACGAATCAGTGACTCATGGGGACAGACAAAATGTAGATGGACCGTTGGGATTTAGTTTTTGTTTTTGCAGTTTCCCCTTTTTTGACGCAAAATCTGCTGTACTTACTGACCGAGCAAGACACAGAAATTGAAGTTAATAAGGTTTGGGTAGGTGTGATATACTTCATGTGAGATTTTTTAATTTTAATTTCTCCAGGCTAGTTGTTACTTCTGGCACTGCATGAACATTTGAGTGCCTGTACTTGCAGAAAGTCCCTCGGAGGTCTAATTGTGCGTCCCTTGACGTCTTGTTCCTGACTCCTGCGAGTGCAGCGCCTCGTCCATCTCTTCTTCTCCCGTGAAACACAGAGTTGAGTATCTCTCCTTTAATCCGTTTCTTGTCACAACATTTTAATTTCAGCAGATCACATGCTGCATGTTGCAGATCTTCCTTAACTGTACTCATATAGTTAATAATAAGCATATTAAGTTACAAGTAGTGTTAAGCTTTTAGATTTTCAAATAGGACTTAAGTTCTTCCTTTGGTTGGTTCCAGTGCCACCATCAGATGTTGGCCTGATGTTGGATTTTACTCTGAAATGTGATTTTTTTTTTCTTTTTTCTGACACGTGCACCATGGTTTTGGATGTGCAAATTCTTCTCCAGTTCTAAAGACAGTAGACCGGACAAAGCTCGGAGCTGCATTGTTGTTAACAATTGACAAGTGACATTAATTTAATTTATATTTAACTTATATTCTCTAGAAGATGATAATTGCTTCCATTTTGTTGTTTGACAATGACCTGGAAGTAATAAAAGACTTGTTTTTGGAATAAAGTCTGTTTGAGAGGTTTAAATGTGATCAGTCCATTAATTACATTAGCATTATGTAAATACAGTAATAGTGTCATGTTTTCCAATCGAAAGACACATTTTAAATACATATAATTTTGATTTCTTTATTAAAATAGCAAAACATATCACTCTTATTTACATGTTCACTGCAAAATGACTCCATGTTGACAGCATGTACGATATTTGATGCCATGCAATGGTCATGCGGCATCTTTCCTGCTCCTTTAGCAAGTCATCATTCACACAATTATTACAGTCAGGCACATATTATGTCGTAGATGTCTACACCTGCATTACAAAACATTGCCAAATTGTAAATATTGGGTTATAGTTGTGTAAACTACCTATGGAATGATTAGCATTAGTGGATCCTGTTATTGTCGGTCTTTTCAGCAGCTAGCGAATGGAGAGCATCATCACAAACTCTGAGGAGGAGGAGAGTAAAGTCAAATCAGTGCTGAGATTTTCATTAACAGCAAAGTGCAAATCGTTTTTATCACACATGCATTAAACATGATGCATGATTAAGACCAACAATGTGAAATCTGCACTCTTTGGGCCAAAAAGTCAAAAGTAGAAATGTGCCTGAGCTTTTTATTCTCACCTTCAAAGTCAATGCTTCCATCTGCGTTAATGTCTAGCTCCTTTAAGATCTCCTCCAGTTCTCCTTTCTTCAGCTTCTCCCCCAGCAACGTCTTAATTGCCTCCTTCATTTCATCCTGGTTGATCTTTCCATCTCCATCGATGTCAAACTTTTAAGAACAGAGAAAACGATGACCAGCTGGTTAAGAAATGGGGGCTTTACTTTGAAAATTTCAGTAATTCAGAGTTGGGATATGCAAGGAAATTTCTGAAATTAACAGTATCCAATACCATTTGTTGGAAATTATTAATACTTAAATTTGCATTCATTCACTGAGATGGGTGGAGATTTTACACCAGTGTAATGAAACAAAAAGATCCTGTAAGTCACTATGAGAATGTTTTTCAAAATAATGATTTAGTATTTCAAAAACCTTTTAAGAAAAAGTTAGCATAGCAAAATATTAAGAAATGCTCACAATGATGAAAAACTTTCAAATGACTTATTTCAAAATATTTACTTGTCTCAAAATAATGAGAAATTCAAAATCATGAGAAAACGAAGTAATGAGTCAGTATCTCAAAAAATAAAATCTCAAAATACTCAGAAACTCAAACTGACATCTCTAAATAATGACTAATCTCAAAGTAACGAGACACTCAAAATAATGACTTAACTCAAAAATAATAAGGTGCTCTTTAAAATAATGACTTAGTATCATTTCTCATCATTTTTGAGATATTAAGTTAATATTTGGAGAAAGTGTGTCATTATTCTGCGATGCTTTCATGACACTGGCAGAGACTGACTCCCATAGTGATGCATACAACCTGACTGAGGTTCTTTATGTGTCATATTGATAAAATCCATCTGACTGACTGCTAATCATCAGTCGACTGACCTGCACAAAGGCGGACTGGAGCTCTTTGAGTCCCAGCATGTGAGCAGTCTCCCCCATCATCCTGGGTCCCATAAGCTCAATAAAATCTTCAAAATCCATCAACCCGCCCACTATGGAGAGGACAAATGCATATTTTAAAGCCATTGTGTGCTTGTATTGTATATATATATATATATATATATATATATATATATATATATATATATATATATATATATATATATATTATAAGGGCTATTGTTTGCTCACTTCTCATCTTGATCTGTTGAACAATCTCCAGCAGCTCCATTTCAGTGGGCATGTATCCCATAGTCCTCATGCATTCAGCAACATCCTTGTAGTTCAGATATCCATCTTGATCGTAGTCAAACTCTTTGAAGGCCTCTTGCAACTCTGTAAAAGAGGTCAGGGGTCACAAGGAGACAAGAACAGTTCCAGATGTGGTTTATCAGATCAAATAATGATGGGGTGTTTTATTTATTACTTAAGACAGCGCTTTTAACATCTTAACAATTGTAATGACTCTGTAAACTACTGTGCTGCGTCAGTGACACTTACCGTCCAACTCAGCCTGAGCTAGTTCTCTCTCCTGCAGAAACGGTAAAAAAAAAAAAAAAAAAAAAAAATGTTGAAATGTTGAAATATATTTCCAGAACTAGGATGCTAGATGTACAGTTTGCAATAATAAATGCTACCAAAGTATCCCAACACCAGCCTTGAATTAAATACATTGATTGCGTTTAATCCAAATATTTGTAAGTACATAGTAATTCTAAGCATGCATATTGTGCATGTTAAAATAACAATATGTAATTTAAAAAAGGATAAAATGTGTCTATATGACAGTGTATATATATCAATTTCCATTGTCTTATGCGATAGATAGATACAGTGGAAAAAGTAAATAGTTTCAAGCTGAATCGATCAAGTGTTTGCCAGCACACATCATTTGGATAACCCTAATAAGGTGTGGCAGTAAGCCTCAACTAACGACCCATTAATACTGCAGACACACCCGGCTTAGTGATAGCAGCTCCAGAAAGATCAGACACAAACTGTAAGCACACTGCTCGACTTAAAGCTCACTTCTGACTCTGATGTTTTAATGTCTGACATACAGTTCCTTTAACTGTTGACGAGCATCCACTGTATTCAGATCTAAATCACAGAAATTGGATGTCTGTGCAGCCCCTTATTAAAATATCAACACGCTATAGATAGCCTGTGAGGAAAATTAGGGAAAACACAAATTTTATCAAATAATAGTGTCTAAATATTGCAGGACTGAGGGGATATTGCAGTTGGAAGTAAAATGCTATAACTTAAACTCGAGCCATAATAATGCATCCATTCAAATTTAGAGAATTTAAATCGCAAGATGTATGCGACTTACCGCCCCAAAAACACTGTCGAGCACAGAGTTGTAAACTTTGATCATGCTCTCTGTGTTTTTCTTGGACTTCTTTGTTTTCTTAGGTGTTTCAGAGACTGAACTTGATGTGGAACCATCTTTGCTACAATAAAAAAACAAAAAAAAACACAACTATTAAACAGCAAAAACTGCAAATTCATATGCTTGCATGTCAATTAAGATTTAAGGACGCTTTGATTATTCAGGGAATACTTTTCTCAACAACTCACTCAATATATATCAGCAGAACTTGCATTGGCATAATTAGTGGTGGTGCTGTGCAAAAGATGGCTGCATCTCCACATAAAGTGCACATACACAGCAAGAATCAGACATCTAAACTTACCTTCCTGCTGTGGCTGAGTTGGCAGAAGATGTAGAGGCTGTCCTCTCTTCTGCGGTGGACATGCTGTGGATATACAGGGGACACTATCATTTTTTCCTTTCTTCTTTTGAATATATTGATTACAGTGTAAACATGCATGTTTAGACATGTTAAAGAAGTCCAGTTATTTCACTCAGTTTGCTTACCTTAATTTTTTCTTCTAAATGGTCAGAACAGATAAAAAAAAAAGCAAGAAGTCGAGCAGCACAGTCCTTCTCGTCCTCCTTGAGTCGTGCTTTACTTGTGTTGTGAATGGCTGCGCACTATCCTTTCTGTTCTGTTTTTCCTTCTCTACTTAACCTCTCAATCGCAGAGGCTTAACAGGTAATTACCTGGCTAAACATGCAGCCAACGATTAGAAAGCAAAACGTGGAGCAGCAGTGTGACTGATGTGTCCTTCAGAAGGACAGTCTCTTCTTGATTCAAATTACAGCTTTAAGTGTCTTTTTTTGGAGACTCATGTAATTGCAATAAAGTTCTCACACATTGGCCCTTCAGCCTTGCAGAGCTGCTCTTAATTCTGCAGGGACTACAGAATTTCTATGGGAACTATTGCAGACCTGAAGTGCAACATTGATTGCACATATACTCTCACGCATGCTCTTCATTTAAATGCAATAAAATTATTTTTAAAAAGTATAATATGAATAGTATAATATAATGATAAAACATATGATAATTAAATCCTGATTTTTTTTTTTTGGGGGGGGCAGGGTGATACTCCAATTTAATTGAGGGGGGGGGGGGATACAAATGTGTACAAGTGCGCTGTCATTGCTGGACAGTAGTGATTCCAATTTTTACTGGCTCATCAGCTTACAATATAGCTGGCTAGACTCTGGCAAACTATTGTTTTACTATCTAACTTATCTAACATGAGAATATTTAGCAACAACGAGTTTCATGTCAAGGATGGTTGTTTACTTTTATCATTTAATTTTATTTTTTGTCTTTTTTTCCCCCGTCTGTTATTATGACCTACGTAGTTTGCGTTTAACCCCATTATCTGTCTTAAACGTTCATTATTGTCCATAATTTCGTGGTAAATTAATCTTTTTTATGTGTTCTTATGGCCCTGCTTTTATCTTTTTAAATTTAAGATTGTTTTAATTAACCAAGAAAATTCCAAAAACAAAATACAGGAATTGCGTCTGTCAAAAGCATAGGAAATGTTTGTTCTGTAACTAACTTTGGTTCCGGTCAATGTGCATACCGGCGGTGTGCGCAGGTGCACCCGAAGTTTGTTTTTGAGTTCTTCGCTCGTCCATACCTGTGCTTAAAATATGTATAACATTAGTAAATATATATGATAGGAAGCATATTTGTAGATACCTTTTTGGGAATACGTGGTGTCGTGTTGGAGGAACGACCATAACAAGACTCTGAGACACCTTTATGGAGTTCAGCGGAGGAGTTTGTTATGCTAACAATGAAGCAAGTCGGTCTTCGCCATCAAAGGTAGGCACTCACATGAAAATCTTTATTTTTCATCTTTTGAAGTATTTGAGCTTATTGTGATATCTTAATTTGTTTGCGAAGTCTTTGTGTCGATACAGTCGACGTTTGTTTTAAAATGTCATGTTGATGTTAAAGTAGCCTACTTAGCTGACAGAAAATGGCCCGTCTCCCCAAACTAGCATCAGTTAGGCTAGTTCAGGCTAATTTTTGAGCCCCTGTAGTATGTTGACTTTAGCTTATCATTGCTCGAACTGTCATTCAAAGACTGTAAACTTCACCCAATGGGGCTACTTGGATTTGGCTTGAAAATGCCACTAAATTCTGCTTAACACACTTGCTAACAACCCCATGAACAGAAAATGTGTAACTGGCTGACATTTCAAGGAATACAGGCAAATATACCCCGAAATATAACTGCACCCTCTTTCGCCTTATGTACAGGCTTATTCTACACCCATGTGTTTTCTACACAGTATAAATGCTGGTTTATTTTCATGGGACTTTAGTGTTGTCAAGTAATGGTGTAGTTATTTTCATCTTCCACCAGATGGTGACAAAGTGAATAATGTGTGATTATCTTGTAAAACTCAAACTTCATTGACACGTTCAACGTGTCTGTATTTGACATTTTCCAAAAAAAAAAAAAAGACTTCTTTAACTGTATTTCATAGTAAATACTCTTCTGTTTTCTTGACTCACGTCGTTTCACTCTTTCACCACATGGGGGAGACAAACCACACACTGTAAAGTCTGTCACAGCTGAGGTGTTGTCCGTCTAGTCACAATGTTGACTTTACCAACATGCCTTCTATAAAATCTGTAATAATTTGTCAGACATGATTTCTCTGGGGGCATTTTCTTGCATTTGTGATGGTTTCCGCAGAAAGGTAGTCCTTCTGGAGGCACTCTGTCGTGTTTCTGATCTGTTTACACATTCCTGTTGTTATTGGCTGGCACTGACTCCAGTTTGTCTACGCTTAACCTGGGAAGGATCTTACATAATCCTTTCCTTTTCCTATAGTAGGAGACTCGACCTTCCCATGCATTGCCAATACAGGACAGACACTATTCCAGTTATATCCAGAATCTTTATTTATCAAAAGGTAATAACACAAGAAACAGCAACAACTTAACCAAAGACTTCATATGACAATTTTTTTTCATGACATAATGTGATAAAATACAATTATGTTTAGTGTCAGTACAACCTTTGTGAGGTGTGTTTTTTTTTTTTTTGTTTTACGATTTCCTGTGATTCATTCAGGAAAGGTAAAGGTTGTATGGAGGTCTGATTAGATGCTTTGTTGTTTTTAATGAACGAAGTATATCCATGTGCTCCTTCCTATAACCCCAGCTGTAGATTTATTTGATTTAATACTTGCTCATATTCTCTGTCTAATGGTTGACTTCACCCTCCACACCCCCTCCCCCGCTTCCTCCCATCTTCATGTCAGACCCAGACCTTCCCCTTCCCACTTCCACCTGCTCCATCTCGACCGCCACAGCAGCCAGTGCCCAGGCCACGGTGCTGTGTGGCCGGCAGGTTCTTGTACACGGCCCGGCTGTATGGGATGAAGCACAGACCCAGCTGCAGGTGTCGGGCCAGGCGGCAGTATGCAGCCAGCGCAAGGACCAGCAGAGGAGTGACCAAGAGGAAGCCCACCACCAGCAGAGCCACACAGCCTCCGTCAGTCAGCAGGTCTGAGCAGTAAGGGGTCGTCCCGTGAGGGCGGACCTGCAAGACGAGGAGAAACACAGCAGCTGGAATGACATGGTGGCAGGATGTCACAGAGGTAAGTGTGTCAGTGAACCAGCATTACACTTGAAGTCTGTCCTCATTTTTTTAAACCTTAATTTGATACTTTACTGAGAGTGACACAGTTCCAGGAATGTGCCACACTCACACAGTTGTACACATTCAAACATGCATGTTGCCCATTAAGACCCCAGTGTGATGTGTTGGCCAGCTTCACTGGGGCATTGGGCACCTCCAGTGTGGTGATAGTGAAGAAGTACTGCTTGGGCTGGGCAATATGGATAAAATATAATATCACACTATTTTTGACCACATACCTCAGTATTGATATTTCAGCAATATTTTAGGGTAGATAACTTTTGCTTTAACAACATATTTGCACAATAAAATTTCCTGTAGGTAATCATCAGTAATGTGGATAATATGACTCAGTGGTAAAAACAAATAATAAAACAGCTAGTACAGTCTGGTAAGTTAGGAAATATTATACTTTACAGTAATGCAGCCTTAAAAACCAGGAAAAGACATCACGGGATATTAGAGTATCCAAAATCAAAGACGATAACAAGTCCCATATAATAATATCAATATAATATCAATTTATTGCCCAGCCCTAAGTATGACTCTTTTCCTTCTTTCCATTCAGAGTGTATCTGGCCGGTCTGGGCAGCTAACTGGCTTCTATCCCATCATAATCCTGTTTCTTATGGTCTTAATGTTCAATGATTTAGTGTGTAAAAATGCAGTGCAATTCAGATTGAGGTCAAAGGTCAGGAGCAGCTGCAGAGTGACTGGGTCTGCAGCTGGTAGAGTCCCTGTTGTCTTACTTAAAGACTCCTCATTAGTAACTGTAGATGATGTGACAATGACACTATTAACGAATATTATGCAGCATGAATGCGGAATTCCAGCAGCATTTTTGCCTTCTGCTGCATCAGCTTCATACTGGTAACAAATGTGTACAAGTGCGACAGGTAATGAGTCATTTGTTGCACTGCATCCACTTTTTGTATTGTCTGTTTGTCTGTCTGATTTATAGCATTTATTGTATGATTTTGTTGTTTGGTTAAATGTTGTTTGTATTTTTGTATTTATGTGAAACAGCTGATGTCCTGGGTTACAAGACACATTTCAGAATTATTTCTGACAGTAAAGTGAAATCTAAATCTAATCTAAACTATTCACATTCGTCATGTCAGGCAAAGATTTTAAAAGTCGACACAGATACAGATTTTGTTTTTTTTTTTGTTTGTTTGTTTCTGTGTTTTGAGTTGCCTTTGCACCTACAGAACATGTTTTTAGATACTTGCGTGAAGTGCAGGGGAGAACAGATAAGGACAGCAGATGACGTGCTCTATGGGGTATGTGTGTCTGAGGGGAGGACAGACACCAGTTGGTAGTCTGAGATCGCTCACTCTCTCCCCCACTCCTACATATACTGAATCAGCAAGTCTCTAAATTTCATTTTGAGGAAAGTCAATAAATCTGACTTCTCGATCAGTATATACTGTGTCAAAGCACGTACACTTGTTGCTGAGGTGAACTCTGGGGGAGTGCGAGAGAAGGTAAAAGGGTCAGGATCTGAGTGTTGGAGGGGAATGGAGAGACAGCAGGCCTGAATCATCCTTATCGCCCCATGAAGGATGACGTGAACATCCGAGAGCATGAGGAAAGTGCAGAGTGAAAAAGGTTTTCAGGCCTGATGGGGGAGAAGATTATTTATCATAGCAGAGGGCGTGCTGACGAGTTAGGTAAAGGGACACATTTGTCTTATAAAATAATTGATTACTAAGAAAGATTAAGAATTTATTTTGACCCATGAACATTTCAGGAAAAAACTTTAGTACTTAAGTTGTGTAAAACCTGAAAATGATTCGTTCCAGATAGTTGTGTACTTTTTCCACAAAAGCACAGAAATGTTGTGACACCCTCCTGCTAGGTGTTGAGTTCCAGCTGGTCAGAAAGAAATCCCAGCTGGAGAGGGAAAGCAAAACAAGAGGAAGGCAGTTAAGTGAAGAGTAAGCAAGCGAGAGGGATGGTTTAAAAAGTAAAAGGGTAAAAGGGGGGTGCAGGGGAGGGTTGTAACAGATAAGACTGACTCAAGTTGTCCACGTTTGTTTTTACTTTGCGAGTCCTGTATGGCTCCAGATGGAAGACTGCGATTATTTTTCTCATATGAAATATTATGTCGGGTGTATGTCTGGATGATTGCTGCAGACAGGATTCCCTAAAATGTCTTTAAAGTTTTCTCAGTCATGTCTGCTTATTTCGAAGAACCCCATATACTTATTTTGCCTTTGCCTTTCTCTGCTTTTCTTTTCACCCCCTTTTTCTTTGATTTCTCCCCCTCTCTCCATCCTCCGGTCCTGGTTAATCCTTCTCTAAGCTGCTGTCACATGAGGCCTAATTGTGAGAGAGCAGGAGAACACTGGATCCTGCTCTCTCAGGTCATTAAGGCAGTCGTCGACCTACAGAAATGCCATCAGTATGCATTAAAAGTCTCTGAACCGTGACTACATTTTTGGGATAGCCTAGGTTAATGCTCACTGACTAATGCGTCAAGAAGGTTGTTTTGTCTGAGTTTACTTGTCTTCTTTTATATACTCTATTAAATTCACACCACATTCAGTGCATTATTATTTTTTGTCTGTTAAAAAGGTCCTGTAATCCCTGACTATCTACCAAACAGTCTTTTTAAGTTTTGGGTTTTGATGTCTGGCTCCCCAGACTCCTGACCCCTCGCCCTCGCCAGTTCTTCCATCTCTTCAACATCTGAAAGAACCTCAGACTTATCTGATTATAAAACCTCTCATCGCTGATGGAGCTAAACTCCGCCCTAAGCCCCAGGCAAAACTATTTCAAACTTCTGGATCAAAGTTATGAGATTAAGACTTTTAGATGTTAAATGAAAAGAAAGATGTAGCCATCTCCCTGTCCCTCTCATCTCTTGTTAGGATTAAGAAAATGTGTGTGTAAACATTTATCCATGCTAACATGCAAACACATTTTTCTCGGACACACGCCCAAGGGCATCGCAGTGGTTTCAAATGTTTTTTGCATGTTGAGGTATAAATTAAGTTAATTAAATAAAGGTCAGCAATATTTTCCGAGGACAAATACTGGACTCAGGTCAAAAGGTGAATTATGTGTCGGATAAAATACTGTAGAAGTATTAATCAGGTAAATTTTGCCCAATTGCAACAGGGCAGTAAAAAAAAAAAAAAAAATCATTTTGCACCAAATCGCTGTGTGTTCTTGTTCTATGATTTCCCCCACATACTCTTTTGGAAGCCCAAAGTTAAGATTTGCATTTTCCAAGCAAGAGAAAAAATGAGTCTTATCAACTTTTTTTAAAGGGAGAGTTCAGATTTTTTGAAGTGAGGTCTCTAATGAGGGACTTATCCATAGACTGTGTAAAAATACAGCAGATGTTAGTCTGTATGCCTCCAGTTTGGAGAAACAAGCTGGAGTACCATCACCTAAAATAAGCAATCTGCTGCTGTAGACAGGAAGCAGCAACAAAATGAACTTTAGCCATTAAAAAAAATCAGTATACGTCTATGCATCTGCTATGTTGAGAGTATTTCCATTGCATACCTCTCGGTTCGGCAGCCCTTTTTAACAGGGAAGCTGTTATCGGCTTCAGTTCCCCATCTTTGCTCTCATAAAAGCCACCAGACTGCATTGACATTTTAGCACACTGAACACAGATGCTGCTGGTCTAACGCTGCTTTGATCAGCTAGTTTGCGTTATTGTGTGACTTTTGGTGAATCTAAAGTAACTCTTAAAAACGCCACAGTAATACAAACAAACTGATCAAGGCAGCAGTAGGCCAGCATCTCCTATGTTCCGCAATGCGAAATTAGTTTTTTCCATTGGAGTCTGGCTTTGAGGAGAACTGTATTATAACTTCATTTTTCCATTGGAAATCACTGTTTGACAGTAAGGTAAAGCAGTGAAAATATTCTAAATATATTGATATAGCGCACACTTAAACTGTTTGTTTGCTAAAATACGTCCACTGATAGTATCCCATACAACCCCACATCAAAAAAACTGAATTATTCCAGTAAGTTAGTACTAAGACAGTTACAGTGCGACTGCTCCTCGGCCTGTCGTAAAGAGCCTCACAATCAACATCTTCAACATGCACACAGTGCTCACACTCACTCATACACCCTCTCTCCTCTACCCCCCTTTTCTTACTGTAGAGTGGCAGAGGAAGCCAAACACCACCATCACGATGGCTGGCGTCAGGATGGTCCCAAACACCAGTCCAGCGAGGCAGGCGTTGATCGTGGCAATAATCAGGTTCTGAGCCGTCACCAGCACCGAGCAGGCCCAGCAGTCCAGGGACCCCCGCAGCTCCAGAGGCGCCTCGCTGCCCCCACCACCGCTCTCCGCTGCAGAATAAGGAGGAGGTACGACTACACGTGAAGGTGTTTCCCTGCCTCCACCCACAGCAGTGGTGGAGGCCAGGGAGTTAGAGTGGTGAAGATGCTGATGGTGGTTGTTATGGTGATGGTGGTGATGAGGCGGCAGTTCCTCGGACAGATCCAAGGCCTGGTGGTGGGCCCCCTTCTCTAGAGTACCAGTCATACTCATAGTGAACTGAGGACAGACAAGTAAACACATCAGTCAGTTACAGACAGGAGTGTGTGTGCTATTCCAGGTATTTTGAGACATGAGGATTAGTATGTCTATGTAGAATAACCCGTCTTAAAAAACTGGATGAGTATCGTTGTCGAATACATCAGTTACATGATACTTTTGTAGAATTCCACTCCTCAAAGTTCTTTGTGGCTCTGGGTTCACTCAGAGGTTAGAGGTTTATCCTTCAGGAAGCAAGCCTTGTGTGATGCCTGTGAGGTGATGATTATCAGAGAGCTGATTGTCCAAAAGGAAAGGGGCCATAATTGGTATATGCAGTTTGTGTAGTAGAGAGATGAAAGCTAACTGCCTGCTAACAAAGTCTGTTGATGTACAACCATGTGCTTGTGTTTATATGTGCTATCAGGCCTGAGGGTTAAGCAGATATGATATCAAAGACAGATGTTAAGATGCAACCACTGTTGGCATTTAATTAGAGCAAAGCTTAAAAAATGATACTGAAATTGCACCACCTCTGTATAATAAGTTAAAGAAAAAGAAAAGAGTAAAAGAAATGTATTTTAAAAACATTTAAATTACAAGTAAAATGTCCTGCACAATACTGTAAAAATTGGTCACAGTAAAATAAAAATAGAAAGGGTTCTTTTATTAATGGTCATGTTCATGGAAAATTATGATAATAATAATAATGATAATTGGTGGAATAATATGGAATAATACTAATAATAACTCTTTCTTATTATTATAATGCTGATAATACATAATAATAATATTAATAAGAATAACAACAACAATAATAATATGATGATAATAATAATTATTATGAGTAATTGCAGAGGTTACAGTGTTTCACACAGAATTTAAATCTGTGTGTGGCGGTAGTTGATAACAGTCAGTTGTTTTGTGTATGTATGTGTTATGTGTGTGTCTCCCTTAGTATCACTCTTTGAATTTATTTTTTTGTGCATCCATGAATAGAGCAAAGATAACTCTTCTTTATTCATTTTTTTTCCTTAAAAGTTTGTGGAGTTTGCGTCAAGGGTTGCATAATTGATTAGTTAATACAGTCGGAGCTATTTGGTGAGTTTGATGGATGAGAGGAGCAGCTGTTGCAGAGGTGAGAGAGTGATGTAATGAATAACGCAGCGGTATATGTACTCCAACAGCACTTCTAAAGAACGATCTTGCTCCAAACATAAGAAATCCATACGTGGTGGTAAAAATTATCGTGGCAGGCTGCCACAAATAAATGTAAGTGTGGAGAATTCTGGATCATGGCAAAACACTGGCTGTTTTGTTTTTTGGTTTATAAGTTAACATTGTCTGGCTTGTCACATTAAACCGTACATTTTGAGACCAGCAGTCCTTCAGGTGAGTTCTGCTGTGATTCACGCTCCCTTTTCATTCATTCGTTGTTGTGACAGATTTTATGTGGTACGCAGCTGTGTCTGGTGGCAGGATATCCTCACTTCTTAAAGGTCAGGAGACAGTGACGCTCCAGTCAGGCAGGGTCAGCTGCCAAAAAAATCTACTGTAATGGAAAAATTCCAGTAAGGATGACAGTCAACCTGTCAGTATTTCCTCTTTGTCAAAACAACAGGCAGGTGATCACATATGTAGTCTTTACTGTTAATATGAAGATATTTTGCTCTGCACTTTTGTTCACACTCGCTGAATATCAGCAGTTACAGTGGAGAACAATATTTATGATGCTGTCCTGGGTGCCTAAGTGTTGTTTATACTTCACGTCTGTCTCCCATTGTTGTCCCAAGTGTTGTTTTAAGGTGGAAGGTCACACAGGAAGGACTGGCAGGAAAGTGTGTATGCTCTGACATATGTGTGTGCAGGGTGACTCATTGTGCCCCCTACTGAAAATACATTTAGGCTCTCCACCCATTTTACTCACTGTTTCAGTTCTCAGTATTTTTTTCGAATAATACGCCATGTCATACTTTGACACAAATTAAGGAATTCTGAATGTCTTGGCATCATCTTGGCATGTAGACACTTGATGCATCTTTTTTCATAGTGTGCATGCTGTCATTGCATGCTCAGTTACTTCTTGCAATGTTATCATGCATGGATGATACATTAAAATTTTCTATTGTTCCATGAATCTATTGTCTGGAACAAAGCAGCTGTGATAATTAATTCTGTCTTTCAGACCTCTTGGACTTGTTGCTTCATCAGTAGTAAATAATATCTTTTAGCTCCTCATTACTGTAATCAGCTGTACGAAGATGTTGCAGCGGTTGAATTGTAATGATATGATTTAACCGTGTCTGAGTGATGCAGCTGCACTTGTACTCACATTGTGCTGTGGGGCCCGGTAGACCTCTTGCTGTTGGTCCTCCAGATTGTCGTTGCTTTTCTCACTCAAGATCACTTTCAGTCCTGACTGTCCAGCCAGTCCTCGATGTACGGGTCTTCCCCTACACCTCAACAAAGTCTTTTAGTTTTCACTAAATCCCTTCAACCCTCCACTCCTCTCTCTTGAAACAGTTACTTTAACCCTCCTTTCGTTGAGTGAAGTTGAGAGAGCTGTTAGTGAGATTTTGGAGGTTCCCTCCTAAAACCTTATCTGTTTGGTGGTGGTATGTTGGCTTCCTGCAGCTTAGGTCTCCTGCTGCTTCTTCTCTCCACTATCCAGAGTTGTCAGTGGAGCTGATTGTGCCCCGGAGTCTCTGTTTTCTTTTCCACATCGAATTCCTGTACTGTTGTGAATAAGTGCAAGTACAGAGATGCTCCTTCATCAGTGGCTGAAAACAGCTTAACTTGCAGTTGCTGTGGTCTTTGTCTTAAGTGTGTCAAACTTCTGCTGTGCGCCCTCCCCTTTTTTATGTCTCCATCTGATTGAGTCCTCAGTGCTGTCTCTCCTTCCCTCCCTCCTCCTGCGCTCCCTGCATCCATCCCACATTCTCTCCACCCACCAGGCTTATCAGCCCCCTGCCTCTCTCCAACAACTCCTCTCAGCACACGCATTCCACCTCACATATCCAGGACATGTTTCACCCCCCTTGCAGTGGGGGCTGGGTGTTGTGTGTTGGGGGTCAGAGCGAGGCGGCTTGCCTGATAAGTTGAGGTTCAGGAGAGCAGAAAATGAGGGGGGAAGGGCAGCAAAGACAGACTTGTGTTAAAAGTAGTAAAGAAGAGGTACCATGCTGCCAAGCACATTCAGGTCATTTTGTTTTATTTATGGTTGTATAAGAGTCCAAAGAGTTGCTTAAGCACACGTTGAAATAATTGGATCAAGAGTCTTTTTCATCAATCTTTGAGAAAGTGGTTCAGTTCAGCTATGTAGGGAAGATAATTCAAGATGCACTAACACATGTTTAATAAAACAAAAAGTTTTCGACTCCATGAGTTAAAATGTACCGGTTTATAGGTTTAAGATTGCCTTGGATTATTGCTATATTTCTACAATAGAGTTTTGTTTTTGAAATTGTCAGAAATTGTCAGATTTATTTTCCTATTAGGTTATGTGAGCCTGTTTTTTTTTAATGTGAAATCCAGGTATATTTTGCATGACCAAAAGCAGGCTTAAGGTGTGTCATTTGCCTCCTCCTGCTCTGCATGCCTTTTTCAGCAGCCAGAATGATAAAAGAATGGTTATATGAATGCATTTTTATTCACAAGTAGCCTTCAACTGCACTGTGTAGAAGAAGATTTCTATTCTTGATTTGAAAGACCAGTGCCCTCCACCTGACAAATGAATGCTGTAAGGTAATGTGTGAGACCCAAAGTTGCCTCCGAGTATGTAGTGTGCACCCATGTACATGTTGGAATTGCTTGTTCCTATATTTTACCCTCCAAATGACCTTTTTTCTCTCTTGCATGCCCAGGACTCCCAAAGGAATCCCAAAAAAAAATCTTCATGAATTAAAGTCATAGCCAACCGCATTTAGAAAGTGTAAAATTAAATTAACCATCAGTTTATAAAAGCTCACACAACTCAAGCAGTATAGTCCAAGTCTTATTTATTTAGTACATGCCACTATTCTTGAAGGACATTGACTCTGGACTCTATGTCACTTTGCAGGTCTAACAACATCCTGTTTGAAGTACACTTTGAAGTATAAATTACCAACATCCATGAAGCTTTAATAAGAAATTCTGTGTTGTCAAGATGAGTAAATAGTTTATTACGACTAACAAGATAAAGTTAACATCCCATAGAAATTGAGTTAAGAAACCTATCGTGCCATGGTTTGGAAGCAGAGTCTGTGAAGGCTTGAAACAATGTTTACTTTTTAAAGGTTCAGATGGTGATTCACAGCAGTTGCACAATGTAGAGATATGAGATGTTGTGAAGCCAAGCAAGAGAAGTCAGTCTGCACTGTTTACACTATAAGATGAAATATACATGCCTTATCAGGAGATGTATTAAGATAAGACCTTGGATTCTCTGAAATACAGGATTTAAAAAGGAGGATGAAGTAAGTACAAAGATATCGAGGAAGACTGTAATCAGTGAATGATAAAAGATCAGAGCATAAGTTAAATAATTAGTGTTGTCTGATCCTGATTTTCTACCCTTTCCCTCCGCTTTGAGATTGCAATGTTTGTTTACTTTCAGTCCTTTGGTCCCTGCTATCCGTTGGTGGGGTTTTTTTGTTTATGTTTTACAGAAACTATAAAGAGATTTATGTTTCTTTATGCCACTACAACAAAATATAGGTCTAAAATGACAGTATGTTGTAACCTTGCTGGTTTTTGGTATGTAATGTGTCCTTTATATGATGTTTTTATGTCTGCATTCGGGTGACAGCTGTGGCTAGAGGCATTATGTTTTCAGCCTTGAACTGTTTAGATTTCGGTGGTCAAAGGTCAAGTTCTCTGTGACCTCACAAAACATGTTTTTGGACATAACTCAAGAATTCATTACCAAATTATTAAAGAGTTTCACATAAATGTTGAATAGGTTAAAGTGATTACATTTTATATTCCTAAGGTCAAAGGTCAGCTTCACTATGACATCATAATGTGATGCAAAAACAATAGAGTGGTGAAGTAATGAGTCCTAAAATGTGGAAGTCCGTTAGACTTTTAGAACTTCTGGTTCCCTCGTCTTTAAGTCTGTTGGTTTTTTGAATGGGTTTTTGGTAAAATGCCTTAAATAAAGTCTGTGGTTAACACAGGCTAAAGGTATTTACATGTTTATTTTTCTGCAACATAAAGTCCGTCCACTTAAACACGATTTTTGAACTTTAAAGGTTTTTCTCATCTTTAAAAATGGCAGTCACTAACAAATGGCTACATGGAACGACAGTGTTTGTCGGGGACGTTAGGCATCATCACACCGCACACAGAAACTCATTAAACGCACTTGTCCGCCTTAACAGCTTTACAGTGTTGCACTTGAACTTGTAGATTTATCTGTTTTTAATATTTTTTTGATCGTGTTTGAACATGTTTTTACAGTGTTTGTAAGGGTGAAGTTTAAGTCGTGTGACCACAATGTAGTTTGTGTATAGCCTAACAATAGCTTTTTGCTTCTGACAATTTTATTACACTTCAAAACACACAAAAATTGTGTTCATCTGTGAAGATTATCACGCTGAACAAAAGGTGTATCATGAACTTGTGTTCGCCGGAGAGCTTATTTTTGGCGATATCTGAAAATCACATTCAAAAATCCCATAAGGTTTTTGAGGAGGGAACCAGTGCAATGCTTTCTTCCTTGTTGGCCTACAAATATATGTCATCTCTTCACCACTCTATTTTCTGGCCATTATTCTATGACAGCATTTCCCAAACCTCTCCTCAAGTACCACTTGTTCTGCATGTTTTAGATCTCCATGTGACGGATCATTCAAATTATCAGCTTGTCATGAACTCCTGAAGCTGCTTGATATCTCAGCTGTGTTGCATCAGGGAGAGATCTAGAACATGCAGGATAAGTGGTACCTCGAAGAGAGGTCCAGGAAACGCGGTTTTAAGTCATAACTCATACTCAGACATTTGGTCAGATACTGAATCGGTGACACTGATCTCGTGTCCACCTTTAAACTGTGCTGATTGTAAAGATCTTCTGTGCTGCCGTGGGGAAAATGTATGTGAAGCATTCATGTTTTCACAGTCGTGGATGTAAACTGCAAACTTGACCAGTTCCCAGACAAATGAAAAGGCAAGGAGGCAATCCTAGTTTGATCATTTCTTTGTGGGCTCTGCAGTCTTTGATTTGGTGTTGCTGTTATGTCACTGCTGTCAGAAGACTTCACAAGAAATGCCCTTTGGGAAACTTTTCATAGTAGATAAAATATTTACGACATAATCTTTCCTCTTAGCTCAACAAGAGCAGCATAAACAAACTTCAAAGTTTTGTTCATCATGATTACACCATGTGGTGTTGATTGGACTGCTGAAGTATTTTGTCTTCTGTCAAGGGAAGAGCATTCATCCTCTCATCATCACCTGACTGCAGCGGGATGGATCAGCGGACGGAAGGAGGTGGTCTTCCTGTGTGGTTTCAAGCAGGATTTCCTTCAGTCTGTCCAGAAATGCTCTGTCCTCCCTCTGGCCCCGTGTCCTCTAACTTGACCTGAGGACACAGTGACCTGCCAATGCTCTGTCACTCTGCCTGGGAACAATGAAGAGTATACAGACAATCCTTAAAACAATCAATCAATGGTCAATCAATCTAGTCTGATCTCTGATGAAAGGTAGTAAACAATATTGTAAGAAGAAAACAAAATGTATTTACATTGGTAGCATTTATTTGAGTAAGTAGAGAAAATCTCAGACATCGGTTGTTGCGATTTGGCTTTAGAAAGGTCTTGTTAGATAATATACAGTAATTTACACTTGAGATGGAGCAGTGACTCGCCACATATGTGACATTGAATTGTAATGAAAGACGCATTAAAGGTCTGCTTTTGTTTTCAAAGTTAAAAAGTGTTGTTTCACTCATTGTTGAATTATCAGTGAGGAAACTGAAGTCTGAACTGTCCTGTTCCTGTTCCCTGCTACTTCCTGCTCTGCTATCTGTGAAGTCGTGCTGCTAGCACAGTCTCCTTCCTTAGTTTATCCTGGATGCTTATGTCTAAATGGAAAATTTTCTGTGGACCTAAGCCTTATTTTTCACACGCATATCTAACAATAGCAAGCTCAAGTTTAGGACTGTAATGACAAAGCTGTGACAAATGTTTGGCATAGCCAAGGGATATGACTTGTTATTGTAGGAGTGTGGAGTGTAAATGGATTTAGGGTGGGCCTTGACACATTTATGGGTGGTGCGCTGGCAACCAAAGTAAGACGGGTTCTGTAGTGAAAAAGAATCTCTCCTATGGGAATAAATACAGAAATGCCGAAATTTACTGTTGACAAGTTGAAGTTGGAATTTAAAGGCTTGTTGGTATTCTATTTCAGTCCTGAATGTCTTGTCTGGTTTAGAAAAAGCTAAGGTAAAGGTAGATGTCCAAAGTTTTAAAGACAAGAGACTCTACTTTGAACTGAATGACCATGACAATATGATGTGAGGTATGTGGTTGTAATAGGGGTGAGTGATACGTCTGTCAACCGTCAGATTTTGTCATACTGGTTATACTGTATTAACCTGTCCTTTAACGTCTTCTGCAGGCTTATTAGGAAATTTTGTGCAAACGCAAAAAGCAGAGCTGTTCGGCTTAATGTTGAATTTTCTCATCATTTTTGCCTCACTGTGAAGATGTACTTTGATTTTGGCTAATCCACTACACAAGCTAACATTTCTCTTTGTTCAGTTTCAAGTCAGCTTTTTCTCGTACCTTCCAGGACATTTTTCATTTTCTCAGTGGGTTCCGTTTTTGTGCTCCCTCACATTATGATCCATCCATTTGATGTGTCCACACCTTCAAGCTGCTCATGTGAATCGTCTTGTGATACACTTAAGGTGCTGAAGCAATGCCGAATGGCAAGCCAAGGAATCTGTACCTGCCAAATGGTCTGATGAATGTGCACAGTTAAGAACTTGCGTCATCCAGCTTCAGTTGCCAGAACCTTGATGATGCATCTAGCTTGCTGAAGTACTCTGGCTTTGCAAACTGTGACATTATTTCCCCTCTTGTATGTAGTTTGAAGTGTTCTCTCTTTATTGCTCTGTATAGATCACATTGATCTATGCAGACTCTGGGCTTCCCATTAATTTTGTCCACAATGACAAGGGAACTGACCCACTATGCTGGCTCATCAATTCTTTCAATACTTTCAAGCTTTCCTTCCTGCCCAATGTTGCTTTCAGCAGCTTTTGAAAAGCAAATGGCACTTTTCGGCAAGGAAAAGATGAGTGACTCTGTCCGTTGGTTTTACTCCTTTTTTTTAGCTTCAGGATCAATGCTTTTCTTCTAAACTGCATTGCATGCATCTTGTCTCACTGTATCCACACCACAGCTCTCAATGAACAATTCCTTTGTTTGTGTTCTCAGTCTCTGCAGCTCTAAACAGCATTTTTGTTTTTTCCAGATCCAGATCTTGCTCTCTTAATAGCCTCTCCCCTTAGACTATTATCCAGAATCCCACTCACAAGTTTGTCTTTTATTGAGTCTGTCAGTCCTGCAAACTCACGTCTTGCTCCTGTTTCTTACCTCTGTCACGTACTGATCAATTGTCTCTCCTGTTTTCTGTACGCACGTGAAGAGTCTGTGTCTCTCAAATGTCACATTTGCAGTATGACTCAGATTTCTAAGTTGTGTCCAACTTCATTTTATCATCTTCAGTGTTACACCTGAAGTTGCTGTAAACTTCCAGCGCTTCATCACTGACAACATACTTGCATTTTTTCATTCTTTATCAGCGCTGATTGCCACCAGGTACAATTAAAGAGGTTTCCTGAATTTTCTAAAAATTTCAGCCACATTATGTGTCAGCTCCAGGGTGGAAGGTGTAATCCTTCCATTTCACCTCATTATGTCCACTTTCTCCCACGGTAAGTAAGCTAACAATGTCCTCTGCTGGCCTGTGACAGGTACCACGCTGAGTTAGCTTGTTAGCTTGTTGCTAATGTGATCCAGTAACGTGGCTGTCTTACTTTGTTACTTTAGATGTTCGGAGTTCCTCCTCAAGTCCATCTTTTGACATCATGTATTATTTGTGTTGTGGGCCCTCTAGTAATGACACGTTGGTAACTTGACGAGGTTGCACTTTGTAGCAACTTCAATCAATCACATGTTTACAGAACACTGTTGTTGTGTTAGTGTAGCTCATAAAAACTCAACACTGTGCATGCTCCAACTAATAGACATACACAAGGGAGGCAGATCACTAGCTGCTTATTACAACTGTGACATCATAAAATTTATACAAAGTTCGTAATTTTTGTGATTTTGTGTAAGTGTATTTTAAACCTCATCAGTAGCTCATTTTTCACTTGACTGGGTTAAAAGTTTTGGTGAACATCTAAGAGACCCTAAGGAAACTTGGCAAAATGTAATTTTGTAATCCATTGCTTGTATTGTGTTGTTGCATCTTAAACATTCAATGGGCCTCATGGATATTTATCAAGTACTCCAGCAAAACATCTGCTTCAGGGCAGTTGAAATAACTGTGCAACATGCAGTTTTTTATTAATTGCAAAATAGCTTTTGCATTAGATCTTTATAAGTGACTTTGTTGTCTTCAAGCTCTAGGAGGGCATCCACCATGTTCATTCAGATTTATGAGGATAAGTCTCTTCTGTTTTCTGATGCGTGTACTATCCTCAACTACAGACTTGTAATCCTTTGCTCCAGGCATGAGCCTGGAATTACTGGTTATCCCCAAAAAAACCTCACTTGCATTTCAATGTCCTTATATAGGGGCTAACTTAGGCTCCAATTCCCCCAACGTCCCCTTATCATTCAGCAACTTTCTGGCTTTAAATTCTTGCGCTGTCTTTGTTATTGTCCAATTTGATGATGCTAAAGTAAGCATCTGGACTTATGTTTGAGGTGAAAAAATGGTGATTAATTAAGAAGCCTGTCCAAGTCTTTACATTCATCACAGGGCTTGGGTGACGGTTCTCCCTGAGGAATAGCCACTGCAAGACACTGGGTAATGTCATGTGCCACAGCTTGCTGTAATTTAAAATACTTGCATTTTCCACAGCTGGCTTTGTCTCTTCAGCTGGTAGCACAAGGCTTCAGGGGAAAAAATCCTGCACTTAAGGCTTTCATTGATGGTTGCCACTTTTGCAGCATGTATTGATGACATGACAGCGGCAGATGTTATTGTGTAGTCTTCATATTCAGTCATTTGCATATCTTTCTGCTTCACTTGTGTGTTTTGAGTCCTTCATCACACAGTGCAGACACCATATCTGTTCAAGCTTGATAGAACTTCTTGTGTGTTGTTAGCTCCTTTGCTTTCTCTTTATTTATGAAACTCAGTGTGCATCTCTGTCTACTGTTAGGATGCAAGTTGAAGGGATCACAGCACTGCTTTAAAAAGAAAACTATATTTTAACAAAAAGTGCTTCTTGTAATATAAACAGTGAAGTCATACATACATTCAGAACATTCACTTTTTTTTAAAGATTTTTTTTTTTTACATTTTAGCCTTTATTAGACAGGACAGATTAATAGTGTGAAAAGGGGAGCGAGAGAGGGGTTCACATGCAGCAAAGGGCTCAGAATGGGAGTCGAATCTGAGGTCGCTGTGGCAAGGACACTGCCTACATTCATGGGGCGCCTGCTTTATCCACTCAGCCACCGACACCCCTGCATATCCACTTTTCAACTTCAGTAGCTCTTTGTCTGTTCCTAAATGAGCCATTAGTGCATGCTGTCTTGTGTTAGTTAGACAGTTAGTTTTATCCTTTTTTTGGTTGTTTTTTTCAACTATATCATAGTGTTTTGGGCCATTTTTGCAACATTCTAGGCTATCATGTGTCTGCATGCTATACTGTGTGGTTGTCAGCTGTTTTTTGGACATGTCATATTTTGACATTTTTCGCCATACTATAGTATGGCATTTTCGGTAATTTTTTCGACATGCTTTTTTATAGTCTTTTTGGCAGCTTTTGCAACATCCTATGCTATGGCATGTCTTTACAAGCAATAATAAGTGGTTTTCAGGCATGTTTTGGACAAAATTTGACAGAAAGTCATAATATAGAATTTTGAAAACAACAGTATAGCCAAATATCTCAAATTTTGACATGTCTAAAAAATGGCTGAAAGCTGCTTTTATACCTTATAGTACTATACAGTGTTGAAAAAACTTCCCAAACGACCCCAAAATCCATGAAAAAACGTGTTCAAAAAATGAAAAAAACAGCAAGGCAATAAGTATGGCGAAAATGTCAAAGAACACCTGAAAACCTAAAATAAAAATAGCATGTAAAGGCGTATTATAATATACAGTGTTGAAGAAACATCCAAAAAAGGCCCCAAAACCCATAAAATAGCATGCTGAAAGGCTATAGTCAGGAAAATGTCAGCAATGAAAGTTGCAAAAAGAGCCATTTTTTCGACGTGCCGAATTATGCTGTTTGGGGCTGTTTTGACAACTTTCTTTGCTATGGCGTAGTTAAGAAGGTTATTCTAAGCGATTTCCAGCTGTTTTCAACAGTTTTTGGGACGTGTCAAATTTTGACATTTTTGCCTTACTATAGCCTTGGATTTTTTGTCATGATTTCGACATGCCAAAATCATCTTTTTTGGGCTTTTTTGCAACTTTCTTTGCTATGGCGATGTTTAAGAAGGTTTAATTCTAAGCGGTATTTCCAGCTGTTTTCAACAGTTTTTGGGACGTGTCAAAAGTTGGTTGACATTTTTGCCTTACTATAGCCTTGGATTTTTTGGTCATGAGTTTCGACATGCCAAAAATCATTTTTTTGGGTTCTTTTGCAACTGTTCTTTGCTATGGCGTGTTTAAGAAGTGTTGATTCTAAGCGAGTTTCCAGCTGTTTTCAACAGTTTTTGGGACGTTGTCAAATTTTGACATTTTTTGCCTTACTATAGCCTTGGATTTTTTGGTCATGATTTCGACATGCCAAAATCATGTCTTTTTTTTGGAATGGTCTTTTTGTCAACTTTGCTTTTGCTAAATGGCTGTTTTTAAGAGGTTATTCTAAGTAGATTTCCTGCTGTTTTCAACAGTGTTTGGGGTACGTGGTCAAATTTATGACATTTTTGGCCTTACTATTAGCCTTGGATGTTTGGTCATGTTTTCGACTTATGCCAAAATCATCTTCATTTTTGGTGGCTTTTTGTAAAACTGTCTTTGCTATGGCGTTAAGGAGGTTATTCTAAGCGATTTCCTCAGTGTTTTCAACAATTTTAGGGACGTGTCAAATTTGGACAATTTTTTGCCTTTACTATAGCCTTGGATTTTTGGTCATGATTTCGACATGCTAGAAATTCTGCGTGGTGTTGGGCTCTTTTGTGAGAAGATTTCTTACGAGTGGCTATGGGTGTCTTTAAGGCAGGTTATTCTAAGCGGTTTCCAGTTGTTTTTCAACAGTTTTTGGGACGTGTCAAATGTTGACAAAATTTTGCCTTACTATAGCCTTGGTTTTGTAATAGGTCCATGGAGTTCCTAAACATCTTGTTTGGGCTGTTTGAGAACTATCTTTGAATTGGGGGTGATCAGGGGGGTGATATGGGGTAAGCTATGCCATTAGTTCAACAGGTTATGGGGTAGTATGCAATTTTGAGATGGGGGGAGATGGGGATTAGTAGAGTCGTGGTTTTGGTTGTCATGTTGATTGGACATACCAAAATCTCGATTTGGCTTTGTCTACTAGATTTGGCGATGGTTTGTAAGGTGGTTATTCTAAAATGCAGAATTTGCAAGTATGAACGCTTTTCCAACAGGGGGAGGTGTTTAGGGAGACGTGTCAAAATTTTGACATTTATGGGCATAATAGCCTTGGATTATGGGGGTACATGGAGTTTGGGTACATGGGGGAAAGTTCTGCATTTTAAGGTGGGGATGTTGGAGTATGAATTTTGGAGACTGTCCATAGCAAAGAAAGTTGTCAAATACAGCCCAAAAAAGATGATTCTGGGGGTATGGAGTTGGGGGTCATGACCAAAAATCCAAGGCTATAGTAAGGCAAAAATGTCAAAATTTGACACGTCCCCAAAAACAGTTGAAAATAGTGGAAAACGCATTAGAATAGCCTGCCAAGACACGCCATAGCATAGAAAGTTGCAAGAATATTCAAAAAAGTGATTGCACCATATTTTTTAGCATGTCGAAATCATGACAAAAAATCCAAGGCTATAGTAAGGCAAAATGTCAAAATTGACATGTCCCAAAAAACAGTTGAAAACAGTTTGAAATCGCTTAGAATAACCTGCTTAACACGCCATAGCAAGAAAGTTGCAAAAATTGGCCAAAAATGCAGAATTTGGCATGTCGAAATCTGACCAAAAATCCAAGGCTATAGTAAGGCAAAATGTCAAAATTTGACACGTCCCAAAAAACTGTTGAAAACAAACTGGAAATGTGCTTAGAATAACCTCCTTAAACACGCCATAGCAAAGAAAGTTGTCAAAACAGCCAAAAAAGATGATATTGGCATGTCGGTAAATCATGACCAAAAAATCAAGGCTATAAAAAAAATGTCAAAATTGACACGTCCCAAAAACTGTTGAAAACAGTGCTGGAAATCTGCTTAGAATAGCCTGCCAAGACACACCATAGCAAAGAAAGTTGTCAAAACAGCCCAAAAAAGATGATTTTGGCATGTCGAAATCATGACCAAAAATCCAAGGCTATAGTAAGGCAAAAATGTCAAAATTTGACACGTCCCAAAAATCAACTGTTGAAAAGTGCTGGAAAACTGCTTAGAATAGCCTGCCAAGACACACCATAGCAAAGAAAGTTGTAAAAACAGCCCAAAATAAAGATGATTTTTACATGTCGAAAAGATGACCAAAAATCCAAGACTATAGTAAGGCAAAAATGTCAAAATTTGACACGTCCCAAAAAACTGTTGAAAACAGCTTGCAACAACATTTAGAAGTAGCCTGCCAAGACACGCCATAGCAAAAAAAAATCGCAAAAAGATCCAAAAATGCAGAATTTGGCATGTCGAACTCATGACCAAAACTCCAAGGCTATAGTAAAGCAAAAATGTCAAAAAATTTGACACGTCCCAAAAACTGTTGAAAACAGCTGTAAAATCGCTTAGAATAAACCTTCTTAAACACGCCATAGCAAAGAGAAAGTTGTCAAAACAGCCCAAAAAAGATGATTTTGGCATGTCGAAATCATGACCAAAAATCCAAGGCTATAGTAAGGCAAAAATGTCAAAATTTGACACATCCCAAAAACTGTTGAAAACAACTGGAAAATCGCTTAGAATAACCATCCTTAAACACGCCATAGCAAAGAAAGTTGTTCAAAAAGCCCAAAAAAGCTGAATTTTGGCATGTCGAAATCATGACCAAAAAATCCAAGGCTATAGTAAGGCAAAAATGTCAAAATTTGACACGTCCCAAAAACTGTTGAAAACAGCTGGAAATCGCTTAGAATAACCTTCCTTAAAACACGCCATAGCAAAGAAAGTTGCAAAAAAGAGCTCAAAAATGCATAATTTGGCATGTCGAAATCATGACCAAAAATCCAAGGCTATAGTAAGGCAAAAATGTCAAAAATTTGACACCTCCCAAAAACTGTTGAAAACAGCTGGAAAATCGCTTAGAATAACCTTCTTAACTACGCCATAGCAAAGAAAGTTGCAAAAGAGAGCTCAAAAATGCAGAATTTAGCATGTCGAAATCATGACCAAAAAATCCAAGGCTATAGTAAGGCAAAAATGTCAAAATTTGACACGTCCCAAAAACTGTTGAAAACAACTGGAAATTGCTTAGAATTAACCTCCTTAAACACGCCATAGCAAAGAAAGTTGTCAAAACAGCCCAAAAAAGATGATTTTGGCATGTCGAAATCATGACCAAAAATCCAAGGCTATCAGGCAAAAATGTCAAAATTTGACACGTCCCAAAAACTGTTGAAAAGTGCTGGAAACTGCTTAGAATAGCCTGCCAAGACACACCATAGCAAAGAAAGTTGTAAAAACAGCCCAAAAAAGATGATTTTGGCATGTCGAAATCATGACCAAAAATCCAAGGCTATAGTAAGGCAAAAATGTCAAAATTTGACACGTCCCAAAAACTGTTGAAAACAGCTGGAAATCTGCTTAGTATAGAATAAACTTGCCAAGAACAAGCCATAGCAAAGAAAGTTGTCAAAACAGCCCAAAAAAGATTGATTTTAGCATGTCGAAATCATGACCAAAAATCCAAGGCTATAGTCAGGCAAAAATGTCAAAATTTGACACGTCCCAAAAAACTGTTGAAAAGTGCTGGAAACTGCTTAGAATAGCCTCCTTAAACATGCCATAGAAAAGAAAAAAATTTTCACATGGAGCCCAACACAGCAGAATTTAGGCATGTCGAAATCATGACCAAAAATCCAAGGCTATAGTAAGGCAAAAATGTCAAAATTTGACACCTCCCAAAAACTGTTGAAAACAACTGGAAATCGCTTAGAATAACCTTCTTAAACAAGCCATAGCAAAGAAAGTTGTCAAAACAGCCCAAAAAAGATGATTTTGGCATGTCGAAATCATGACCAAAAATCCAAGGCTATAGTAAGGCAAAAATGTCAAATATTTGACACGTCCCCAAAAACTGTTGAAAAGTGCTGGAAACTGCTTAGAATAGCCTGCCAAGACATGCCATAGTAAAGAAAGTCTCACATGGAGCCCAAAACAGCAGAATTTAGCATGTTCGATAATCATGACCAAAAATCCAAGGCTATAGTAAGGCAAAATGTCAAAATTTGACACGTCCCAAAAACTGTTGAAAACAGCTGGAAATTGCTTAGAATAACCTTCTTAAACAAGCCATAGCAAAGAAAGTTGCAAAAATAGAGCCCAAAAATGCAGAATTTGTTATGTCGAAATCATGACCAAAAATCCAAGGCTATAGTAAAGGCAAAAATGTCAAAATTTGACACGTCCCGGAAAACACCCTGAAACCCCCTTAGTATAGCATGTAGAGGCGTATCATCATATACAGTGTTGAAAAAACATCCCAAAAACAGCCCCAAAATAGCAGTTGAAACAATGACCAAAAACAGCAAGGCTATAGTATGGCGAAAATGTCAAAATTTGAGACGTTCAAAAAACATCTGAAAAAAACTCAAAATAGCTTGTAGAGGCCCATTATAGTATACAGTGTTGAAAAACATCCCCAAAGCCTGAATAAAACCCATTAATAGCATATCAAAAAAAAATTACCAAAAACCACATACTATAACATGTCAAAAAAATCTAAAATTTTGTACACAAAATGGCTGACAAACCACTTATTATAGCTGATAGAGATGTCCCATAGCATAGCATGTTGAAAAAATGCCTCCAAAAAGGCCAAAAAGTCATAATAAAGCATGTTGAAAAAATGGCCAAAAACATACAAATCGCACAAAGCATACAATGGTAAAAAATCTCAAATTTTGACATTTCCAAAACTGACTGAAAACCGCATATACATTTTATATACTTTTTTCCATATTGCCCAGCACTATACAAACATTACATGTTGGTGACAGATAAAATATGACCAAGAGGAAAAAAAGAGGCGTACTCACCCCCGGATTCATCAAAAAGCGTTTATTAATAATAGTCATAGTAATGTCACACAAATTCACAAGTGTTTAAGACATGTCTGGCTCAGTTTGGTGTGTGTGTCTGCAAGTATGTCTGTGTGAATTCTCTAAACAGTGCAGTTATAAATAAATGACCACAAAGAGAAGGAAAAGGGTAAGGTAATATTGCAACAGGAAAAATAGAATTCTCATTTTAAGAAGATAAACAGAAAAAAGTTGTTCAAAGAGAACATTTAGCACCATCTATCCCGTTATCATATTCAACAGATAATATCATAAAATCATTAAAATCTCGTCTAAAAGCCCCCTACATAATAAAAAAATTACCATTTGTCAAAACACTTTGGAAAGTTTTTTTTCCTTAATGAGCATACAAACACAGCATTCCATTAGTCATCTTCTCTACGTGAGCAGTGTGGCTATTGTCTACAGGAAAGGTGGTGTTATATTCAAGATAAAGATATCATTTAATATATATCAGGAGAAAAAGGAAGGAGTCATGAGAGGCAAGCACCAAAGAAACAGCAGCCTCCACTCCTGTGGACACACAACCCCACATTTCAGTTCTTACAGAGCAATCGGTCACTATAAAAAAAGAAAAAAAAAGAAAAAAAATCGCAAACTTGTACAACCCTATTAAAAAAGGGAGAACATTGATATCCAATAAATAGAGGAAACATTTTAAATTAAATGTACAATGCAAAAAAACCAAAACAAACAAAAAAATCAAAACAAGAAATACTAAGTCTGCATATTGGAACAAAACAATCAGAGGTACAACACACAAACACCAGATGGCAATGATTTTTTTTCTTTCTTTTTTAAAGAGATAGTCCATAGAGAGATGGAAGAAATGAACAAAAAGACCTGATGATGAGTGATAACTGAACATTAATCTCCAGAGGAAATCAAAGTATAATTCATACAAACAAGATTTACAACACATACAAGAATTTGAAAAACAAAATAAAACCCCCCCCAAAACAACCAAAGTTGTTAAAACCCGTATGTTTTGAAGCATTCCAAACATTTGTATTTTTTTTTAAATTCTTAATGCTTTAGAAAAATGTTCATATCTCTATTATTAGTATTTTTCATTTTCTCTCTTTTCTAAATACAAGGCCAATGTGGTATATATCTAGGCTGATCTAGTTTAGAAAAACAAAACAATAAATTATTTTTAAAAAAGACAGCACCCCACAAAAATTTCAAACAGCATGTACAAATTTCAGTATTCAAGACAACACAAAAACAAGTTCTCTCTGGTACTGACAGAAACACACCATTGAAACCAACTACCCTCCGCATGTTGTTCAATGGCAGCACCACCTGCCCCCTGGTTCTTAACTTCACTGTTTCCAGGGTGTCTGGTTGAAAGCACCATCTGAGAGTAAACTGGTATTTTATTGGCGGCTTGGTTTTTCTTTTTGTAAACAGTAATGATGAGTAAACGTATTCAACTGGCTGTTCGGCAAGTATTAGCAGTAGTAGTAGTAGAAAACATGATCTTAAATAATGAAAGGGTAAGTTGAAATCCAAAGTGAAACTGTCTTTTGTCCTGTCTTGCAGGAGTTTTGGTTATGGCTGAGGAGACGCAGGAGGGGAGCTCTGTCACCGGGAGGAGGAGGCCTGGTAAGACAAAACACAGACATGATTAATATCTAACTGACTTGAAAATAATCAGTTTCATTGACTATTGTTTGTATTTCAAGGCAAAAAAACAACATCCAAATTCTCTGAGACTGATGGCACAACTGGGATTATTGGACTCCTCATTAGCGGGAATCTCGAGGTAAGTGTCTCCTCACCAGGCTGAAGGAGTCGTATATGTTCATGAGCTCCTCTATGCGGTACTGCTCCAGCACCACTACGTTTGTCAGGTTGGGGCTACGCTGACGTGCGCAGTCCTCACAGTGAACCACATACGTCTTCCTGCTGTTGTTCTCACTTGTCACAAACAACAAATTGAACACCTCCAACTGCAACAGAGAAGAGAACAATTTAGGAAATATTCAAGGTAGAAAGGATTTATGTTAATGCTTCTTTTGTAATCTATAGATTATCCAGAAAATTGCCTGTTGTCCTCTAGAGCATTGGTTCCCAATCCTTTTAGTTCAGTGTTAACCCTTGAGCGACACAACTCATTTGATATAGAAGTACATATTTCACAATCTCTTTGACACAGAAGTCAACATTTCACTTGTGTAGTTTGGTCAAGTTGTGTTTTAACTGGTACCATTTGGAGGGGTAGAAGTTGAACATTTTAAGCATTTATTCATTACTTTTAGCTATTTTTAACATTTTATCATAATTTAAAAAAAAACAGTTGATCTGTTTCATCTTTCCAAGTATGCTCTGGCAACTACACCCTCTGGGGTACTAGTACCCTTGTTTGGGAATCACTGCTTTAGAGTACAACAGCTGTAGTCAGTTATCAATCTCACAATAACATCATTTCACGGTGAAAAAGTGTACGCAGTAGGTTCCTGTAACTAAATATAATGTATGATTCTTTTGGACATCAAAACCTAAAGCCTCCAGTAAGACTATTAGGTTTAATCAACTCTGAGCACAATTACCTTTATTTGGATTTAAATCATCATTGGTTATTACACTGCATTAGTTTGGCTTGGAGTACACGTGGCTGGACTATCTATCATGCTGCAAGAATGGCTATAGTAGTTTTTGTGGGCACTGTGGTTGGTTAAACTCATTGTAACTGCTGTTATCTAACATACAAACTTGCACCTGGAACACACTGCATGCGTGAGCAGTGCGTGACTGCAACCTCGCTGCACTGCTGCATGTTTCATGCTTGCAGTGTCCACACTCGTGGAGTTGTTGTCGTGACACTTCTGCTGGGCTACCTGCAGCTATGAGTATTGTAAGTGCTGTCATGTTCTGCTCACACATGCAGTGTGTTCCAGATGTTATTGCAGGGCTGTTGCACTTTATTGTATGGAAATGTACACAAACTAGCAGCTGAGAGTGTCTGTAATTGGGGGAGTCAAAGTTCTGTTGTTAGAGTGACTGAAGGCTGCTCACATCACACTCGTTGCAGTAGTAGGCAGGCTCGTCTTTGACCCGACTCTGATAGGAAAGCTTTTTGCCTTCAGCCACCAGCTGGTCCCGCAGAATCTGGATGTGCTTCATGGACTGCAGCAGGCAGTGTCTGACAGAGCGGGAAAGAGAACAACATTAATATCAAGTTGCCATTAAATATATTTATATAGTTTTTATTTGTATATGTACCATTACAAAAGCAGCCTAACAGCACAAGTAGTTTTAACAAAACACTATAACCTTAATGAAGCTGAGATTTTCTACAGGGTTGTTCATTAGTTCTGGCTAACTGGCCGCTAAATGTTCGTGTGTACTCACTTGACCATCTTGTAGGTGTCTGGGTCAGTGATCTTGACAGTGCGGGCCACGTTCCAGGACACATGAATCATGGGGACAATGGATTTGACTTTCTTCACTTCGTTCCACTCGAACCTCTCCAGGGCCAGCTGGTATTGGTAAGCTACAGACACACACGAAACAATGTTGAATACTGTCTATAAAATATTTTAGTAACGCATTCATAGCGAATTCTAATGCATTCATAATGCTTGATGAATACACTCATAAACACATGTAATGCTTACTGGTGCACTATATCAATAGTCATAAACCATTATAGATCTGACTTTTATGATTTAAAAGTGGCAAGGGTCTTATGGGTGCTCTTGACTTGTTAAAACAATCCATGCTTTTTCATAAGTTATCACTGTGTGTGTTTAGTAAAGTGAGGTACATATTGATGCATTTCTAATTATTTATGCTTCATCACAATGTTTCATTGTAGGTGTTAAGTCACTTTACTTAACATATACAATGATAACTTACACTGCATGGACTGTTAAAACACACTATGAGTCCTAACTACAGATAATTATTGATGTGTGTGTAAACCTCTAGTTTAAAACTAGTCAAGAGCATCCATAAGACACCTCATACAGTTACATCTATGTTTTATGACTGTTGATAATCAAAAAGGATTATGAATGCATTAAAATTCACTATGAATACCTTCATTATGCATTATAGATGTGGTGCACATAGAAAATGTTACCACTATGTTCATAATATTGCTAAAGTAATGTGTGTTTAGTCCTTAGATGGTGCACTACTCACCATTAAGAGGTCCAACATTCCAGGCAATGTTGTTGCACCAGCCAACAGCCTGAACCCAGTGAACAGTTCCAGCGTTGATCCACACCAAATCTCCAGGCCGCTGGATAAAGCGGTAGACTGGGATGTTGGCTTTGTAAAGATCTTCCAAAACCGGCCACCAGGAACCCGTCAGGTAGTCCACTCCATGCCTAAGCACATAAGAAGGGTGTAGAGCTTAGCATCTTAAATAAACCTCTGCACTCCTAGTATTGTTATAGAGGGAAGAATAATTTTACAGTCACACGCCTAAAATGTCAGCGTGCATTCTTAGATTTGTCTACTCACTTTTCACAAAAGTCACTGATGGCCTGCCAGTAATTCTCATGGACAGAGAACCACTCACAGTCTCCAGGGCCGATGTTGATGTTCACCGAGCAAAAGTTATTGTTCTCCTGGTGACCTGTTCGAGTACAGAATATCCTTGTCACATATTTAGAATAAACAGGTCTCAATTCAGATAGTAACTTCAGTTGCTTTGCTAGCATCTTTGATAAACCAAGTCTATTGGCATTTTTTAGATACTGTTACCCCTGTCAACAGTAGTACACAGAGCATTTTTATTTAATGTATGTGTTGTGTGTTCAGTGCATTGTTTAAACTTAAGTTGTATTCTACACATTACAGACATACGAGTGTCCTCTACCTGGTGTTCGACTCCCTGGAACCTTCATGTAGAGCTGGACAGTGTTCATGCCTAGGATGGTGTGTCCAACATGGCTCAACATGTTCCCGCTGGATGCTACACGCATGAATGCTGGCAGCTTCTGCAACTCCTGAAGCTGGGGCTTCCACCTGCACAGACACAGCAGGTTAGAACTGATCAACATTCATCTTTAGTAACATTTGACCATTAGAGTGATATGTATGTACACTATAAACTGATGCAGAACAAAGGAGCTTTGCTTGCATCAATCATGCTGCTGCATTGAGACTTGACCACTACAGGGCAATGCAACGGATGGAAAAACAATAAATATCTTTCAAATATTATGTAACAGTGACCATCACATTTTTCTACATATATCATATCTGAGGGTGATATGTTTAAGTTGCTCACCTCTTGGGATCTGAAAGGTCAATGTTGGTGCCAAACTTAATTATCTTCCCCACTTGTTTTGGCTCAGCACTGAGGAAAAGCGAAACATTCAAATATTACAACAAACTTCAAAAAACTTGGAAGTTTTAGTAAACTTTGTGCTCTTTTAACTATCCTTACCTGCTACTTTCTTTAGAGCTGTCCTTGCTCGGAGTATCAGAAGTGTTGGATGGCTTCTTCTCCTTCTCATCTTCATCCTCCTCCTCGTCGCTGCCTTTTTCCTCCTGAAGACACAGATCACAACATGTTAACCAGCTGGATCGCAGCACAGAATGCAGGAAAAACAGTAGTAGGTGGAGTGGTTAGAGTAGCTGTGATAAACCATATTTACCTGCAGACTTTCTTGGAAGCTGGACGCCTGGTACTGGGCATATTTGGCGATGGTGGTGTGGGAGCGGCTGCTCTCGCAGGGCCATGTCTGGCCTGTCCCACTGGGGTCCCAGTTCTCATCAGCAGGCTGCTGCACCTGAGTCCTCACCTCTACTGCCTGCTCTGCATTGGCTTCCACCAGTGACTTTGTAGAAAACAGCCCCAGGTCTAAAAGGAATGAGAGGAAATGTTAGGCATGCATGCATTACAACAAACTGATGCATCATATTTGTACCTAAACAGTCATGAATGTTGTTTCTTAGTAGCTCGATGTTGAAAGGAAAATTTCTCCCACAATAAGGCATTTGGTCATACAGAATAAATTGTTTGCATAATGCCACTGTTTTGTATTGAGAAAAATACCAATAAATGAATTATTTTTCTTATGCTGAATGGTCAGGAGTTTTTTTGGGCAGGGATTATCACAGTCTGGGATGTATCAATGATTACCAACAACATTGACTTCTATGCATTTTTAGTTTTTGTATAGATTCAAATAATCAGAAAAAGTACCTTTCAGGTCCCAAAATGAAACTTTTCTAAAACTGCTTTAAAATATTACACACATTGTTTTCCATTTCTTTGGAACTCCAGACCTAATCATTTATATCAAATAATTATTCATTTTCAGAATTTTAACCCTTTAAATTCCACTTTGTTTACACAATGTCATGATTTTGATGAGAAAAGCACAAAATGCTTAATTATTTCCCAAATAATACATGCAAAGGAGATTATTTTGGAGAGGATTATTGCATACTGAGATAAGTTACTGATTACTGGCAAGTAAACTAAGTTATTGGCAAAAAAAAAAGATTTCTATGCATTTTTAATTTTTGTGCAGGTCAGATAATTAGAAAAACTCACTGTCAGACCCCTAGGTCATCAAATGGAACCTTTCTGAGAACTGCTTTAAAAAATACTACACAGTAATATGTTTTTTTGTTGTTAAATCTTTTAAACAACTTCAGACCTGTTCAAAAATACCAAATATTCATTCATTTTCAGAATTTTAACCCTTTAAATGCCTTAGGTCCCTTTTTTTCTTAGTATCTTTGAAAAACTTCAGACCTGATCATAAATACCAAATATCGACTCATTTTCAGAATTTTAACCCTTTACATGCCTGTTTCTTCAAATAATGCTACGTTTTTTTTTTTAAATGACAAAAACAATAAAAGAAATTGAATTATTTTTCATATGCTAAGGAGATTTTTTTGAGATAGATAACTGCAGTCCGGGATATGTCAATGATTAGCAACAACATTGATTTTTATTATTTTTGCACTTTCATATAATTAGAAAAAATCACTCTCATACCCATAAGTCCCTTTTTTTCTTAGTATCTTTTAAAAACTTCAGACCTGATCATAAATACCAAATATCTACTCATTTTCAGAATTTTAACCCCTCAAATGCCAGTGTCCTTACATAATGCTGCTCTTTTTAATGAGAAAAATGCAATAAAAAATGAATTATTTTTCATATGCTAAATCCTAAGGATATTTTTTCGAGGGGGATCATTGTAGTCTGGGATATGTCAATGATTAGCAACAATTTAAATTTTTGTTTTTCGTGCAGTTGCAGATAATCTAAAAAACTCACTCTCAGGCCCCTAGGTCCTCAAATGGGACCTTTCTGAACTGTTTTAAAAGTAGCTTACAGTAATATTATTTGGTTTTCTTTGTATCTTTTAACAACTTCTGACCTGATCATAAATACCACATATCTACTCATTTTCAGAATTTTAACCCCTTAAATGCCAGTGTCCTTACATAATGCTACTCTTTTTAATGAGAAAAATGCAATAAAAAATGAATTATTTTTCATATGCTAAATCCTAAGGATATTTTTTCGAGGGGGATCATTGTAGTCTGGGATATGTCAATGATTAGCAACAATTTAAATTTTTGTTTTTCGTGCAGTTGCAGATAATCTAAAAAACTCACTCTCAGGCCCCTAGGTCCTCAAATGGGACCTTTCTGAACTGTTTTAAAAGTAGCTTACAGTAATATTATTTGGTTTTCTTTGTATCTTTTAACAACTTCTGACCTGATCATAAATACCACATATCTGCTCATTTTCAGAATTTTAACCCCTTAAAAATAGGTTTTTCATGAGAAAACACAAAAATTGAAGTATGTTCAATATCTAAACATATTCAATGCAATACCTGCACATATTTAGACATTTGGCTGTGCCAGCACTTGTATAAACTCACTAATGGTCTCAAAATCTACTGAATAAAAAAAAACAGACTTTCCGACAATTTGTTTTAGTACACCTCACTTTGTTTTGGTGCCCCCCTAGATGGCATCCAGTGGAGGAGTGCAGGTGTGTGTGTATGGGCAAATATGACCAGCAGTAGAATAGCCTATAGTTGAAAGCATGGAATTCATATGAATTTGTTCTTCAGGGCATATATGGAGAAATCGATTCAATTGCCCAGAAAATACCAAAAAAATGGCCATGGCTTCAAAAAAGACAACTTTTATGGTTTTATATTTGGCCATTTTTCTCCATCGGGATTTCAGTGCCTGTATTTTGGTTACACACACACACAATAACGTTTCTATGCACACATACACACTACACTCTGAATAAATATATGGAACTAAAATGATCTGGGTGTGTTTGTAGGGATGTCAGAGGGCTTGCAGCGCTCCACAATATGTTGAAACAGAAAAAAAAAGAAAAATGCGTCTTATTGATCTATATCCCAAAATTGAGAAAATGGCAGAACATTTTTAAAAAAAATGGTAAAAAAAATAAATTTTGATAAATATTTTGATAAAATGTGAATAAATTTTGAAGCCAGGAGTGCAGGATGGCAGCCTAACATAATATAATTCATAAGTTTATGCTGTCAGGGCAGAAGAGTCAAAAGTTGTAGTTTTTTCTTTTTTTTTATGGGAGTCACTAGGCCCCAAAATGGGACTAGGAGGCTGAAAGTAACATTTTTGTTTACTCATTCTATTATAAACTAATTGTGGGAGTTAAATTGAAAACCTAAAATTGACCAAAAAATACATAAATTCACCGAAATTCATACCATTTGCATTACCACACCCAAGATTATAAAAAAAAAAATTAAATTAAATTAAATTAAATTAAATTAAAAAAAGACCTGAGGTCCCAAAATATACAAAGGTTCTCAGAGGGTTCAGTTCACATCTTTTATTTCTCCAAAAGTCAGTATAGCTTACTACTTGACTGCATTCAAAGTGACAGTAAGTGTCAACTTACTAAGTCGCAGAGATCCAGCCAGGCCTCTGATAACAGTAACAGGATTCTTGGGGTCTGTGCAGAACTGCAGCAGCACGGGGGAGAAGGCATCTCGCTTACTCTCCAACTACAAAGAAGAAAAATCACTTCAATGCACCGACAACAACTCTTTCAACCAATTTGTCTGCATGCACAGTAATTTGCCACAAGAGGGCAGCGCAGGCATGTTAAGGCAAATTGTGTATAAATATCAACAGTCTGCAATGCACACTAATATTAAACCAACTATGTTCTGTTGCTTTAAAGAATAACATTTGTGTGCTGTCTTTTAAAACATTGACATGCCTTAACATTTGATTTGTTGGATGATTATAATCATACTTTTGGCTATTTGTTCTGTTTAGAGACGGAAAGAAAGTCAGTGTATGTATGAAATGTAGTGGACATAGTGACTTACATAGATGCTTGGTGTAGGAGGATTGAGTTTCTCTCTAGGAATGGGTTCCTCTGAGGTCATGGTGGGCTTGACAGAGAAGGCCGGGAGCAGAAACGATTCTTTGAACTTCCCTTTCACTCTGGCTCCCCTATAACGGAAAGAGGAGAACATCTTGGCATATGCAAACGATGAGATACAAAACAGGTTTCTGTTACTGCTGCCGCTGTGCATAAGCACCGTGATGGGTCACCTTTCGTGGCTCAACACAAATATACTACTTTAACCTCACTGTAATTTGCTTCTACACTGTTCACAGAGACATCTCTATCTAATATGTCATTTAGACTTAAAGTTATCAATGAATGCCTGGATAGCCTAGTGAAATGTTACATTAAATGAGTCGTCCTCCAAATTACACTTACTTGCAGGACCTGATGATTTCACTGGCAGTGTTCTTAATGGAGATTTCCCCAAGTGGGATCCTCTTCTCCTCCACCTCAGAGGCTATGAATGTCTCCCTGTCCCCGCTCTCCACTTTGATCAGGCGAATCTTCAGCTCTTTAGGTGGCCCATCTGACAGCGCCTTCAGTTTCAAGAAGTCCGTTGAGCCTAACGAAGAACTCGATTCAGAACCCTTTTTGTCCTCAGAAGATCGCTCTCCAGAACTTCTCGAGGTCCATTCTGCATGCTCCCCTTCACAGGTGGAGCTGGCACCAGATGCTTCCTTGCGTTTCTTTTTGTCTGTCTCATAATGACCCCGGTTCTTCTCAGACCCTTCCTTGCTCTGAAGGTTGAGGTCACCAAGAATTCTGCGATCCCTTTTCTCCTTATGGCTCTTACCGTCCTTGTGCCGCTTGTGGCTGGAGCTTGAGTGAGTGGAAGAAGAAGATGACGATGATGATGAAGATGAAGATGATGAGAAGGCCATTTCCTCTCTCTTCTCTCTATGCTTCTTCTTTTCTTTCCTGTCTTCATGCTTCCTGCTGCTACTGTGGCTGTGACCGTGCTTCCTTTTCTTGTCTTTCTCCCTCTCTCTGTCCCGATCCCTGTGTCTGCTCTTCTCTCTGTGCTCCTTTACTTTCTCAGGTTTATGCCTGTCCTCTGCTTTGACATGTCCATCAGGTTTATCTGAGGAGTTCTTGATAGGAAGTGACTGTCTACTGAGCATGACCTCACAGCTTTTGCCCAACTCTGCCAGAGAGGACTCAGAAATGGTCGTGAACAGTCGCTCCTCCTTCACCACCTTAATGGGTTTTATGGGAGGAACACTCTCCTGTTTGGTAGAGTTCATTCTGTCCTCTGTTGTGTCTCCGTCATCTCTCCAAACATCAGTGTCCTCTATTTTCAAATTCTTGTCTTCCAGCAGAGGAGGAGGGGAGTACTTTAGAGGTGGGACAGCTGGACTGAACGGTGGATTGGTTGAATCTGACGTTGGGGAACTGCCTTGCTGCTGGCGGCAGATATCAGGGCCTAATGACAGCGAGGACGAATATTTGACCCCAACCAGAGCTGACGGAGGGGGTCTCCCAAAAGGCCCACCTCTGTAAGCATACTTCTGGCTCTCTAGAACTGTTGCTAGGGACTTGAACAGGCTGTTGACACCTGTTTGGTGTAGGTGGGGTCTTTGGGGTGGTGGAGAACAAGAAGGTGTCTCAGGGTCCTCATCCTCTTCATCCTCGTCGGCCTCACTTTTACTCTGCTCTGGGAGGCCGTAAAGTTTAGCCAGGTCACTGTGGCGGTAATTGGTGTTTCCCACTCCGACTTCCATCGATCGTTTAGGGTTCAGAGAGAAATTTGGAGAAGGTTTAGGGTAGTCGTCTTCCTCCTCGTTAAGAGAGGATGTTCGGCTGCAAGGGGAGGCCAGAGAGCCTTGGCGACTGAGCACGGGAGGGCTTTCGTGCTGATTGGATCCAATGTCTTCCTGGTTGGGCTTGGTTGCTGGGATGAGGTCTGGGGCACACAGGTAGCTCTTGATGGGCTGCACATTAGGAGTAAAGTTATCAAGAAGACCTGTGGACATGGTTTTCTCACTGTTATACATCTCCTCTTCCTTTTTGATGGACTCATCCAGCATGGCCATAATGTTAGCCAGACCATCAGGCAGCAGTGTGGACATCTCAGACGGCTCTTCCTCAAACTGTGCAGAGTCAGCACCACAGCTGCTGGCCTTTTCCAAACCACTTCCTGTCACCTGCTTGTTGAGGATACCCCTCATGGAGCTGGAGGATAAAGGAGGTGGTGGGAGGCTTTCTCTGGGGAAAGCCTGATACAGTTTGGGCGGCTCTCTAAGTGCCAATGCAGGGAGCGAGGGTTGGCTGCCGTCTCTCTCCCTGCTCTTTGGATCTTTGGATTGGTTGGGTGCGGCTTGCATTGCCGGGGGCTTGTTGGGGTACACTGACTGGTTCATCCCTGAGGTATTGTGTGTTGATGAGGGACTGAATGTCGTTCCGCCATTGTTGCTCCACATCTCTCTCTGCCTCTGCTTCTCTCTGGCATACTCAGTCTGAGGAGTAAGAGGAGGCGGGCGAAGCCTTTCTGCAGGAGTAGTAGCAGTGGGTGCCTGGCCTGGCGGACAGGGGAGTACTCCACCACGGCTCAGCCAGGGGTAAGGGGGTGAAGCCTGGGAGCTGGGGGGCGATGGACCTGAAGGAGGTGTAGTAGCAGAAGAGAGGCGAGGAGGCGGGGGTGTTGGGGAGGCGTTGCCTGAGAACAGTCTCTCCAGATTTTCAATAGCGGTCTGTTCTTTGCCTTTTGCACTGCAAAGCTCCTCCTCCCTTTTCCGCTCCAATCTCTTTTTCTCCTCCTCTTTTCTCTGCAACTCTCTCTTTTTCTTTTCCTCCTCCTGCCTCTCCAGTTCTCTTTTCTTTTTCTCCTGATCTTGCCTCTCTAATTCTCTCTTCTTTCGCTCCTCCTCTTGCCTCTCCCACTCTCTCCTCTTCCTCTCCCGCTCCTTTTTCTCCCATTCTCTCTTCTTCCTCTCCTCCTCCTGCCTCTCCCATTCTCTCCTTTTCCTCTCCTCTTCCTGCTTCTCCCACTCTCTCTTTTTTCTCTCCTCCTCCAGCCTCTCTGCTTCTTTTCTCCTCCTCTCCTCTTCTTGCCTCCTCCTCTCCTCTTCTTGCCTCCTCTTCTTCTCCTGCTCCTGCCTCTCCCATTCTCTCCTTCTCCTCTCCTCTTCCTGTCTGTCCAGTTCTCTCTTCTTCCTCTCCTCCTCCTTCTTCTCCAGCTCTTTCTTTTTTCTCTCCTCGTCCCGCTTTTGTCTCATCTCCCATTCTTTCTTTCGCCTCTCCTCTTCTCTGAGTTTTCTCTCTTGCTCCTCTCTGTCCCTCTTCCTCCTCTCTTCAGCTTGCATGTGACCCTCCAGCTCTGCATCGAGCTTGTCTAGAGCCTCTTCAATGGATTGAGGGACAGAAGTCGGAACTGGAGGACGAATCTGTGGCTGAGAGTATGCCTGTGTCGAGGCATATTCTGCCTGATGAGCTGGTCTGGAGGAGAGGGCTGGATTGGATGGCTGAGGTGCACTGACAGTTGAGCGCGGCGCTGGGCAGTATGCGGTTGGAGAGCTGGGAAGCAGATTTGAAACTCTGCTTGTAATCACGCTGTCCCCTGCCCTCTGGTGCCCTGAGGAGAACAAAGAAGATGGGGAGGTAAATGCAGGAGGTTGCTCTAGTTCAGCCTGAGCATAGTATGACGTCTTCCCCTTCATGGGCTGGGACTTTGTGGGCCCCTGTTGTTGTGGCCTGGGCGGCCCTTGCTGGTGAGGCCGGTTGGCAGTTTGGCCTCTTTGACAGCCCGACTGCAGCATAGTGTCCAGCTGAGAGGTGGGGCTAGTGACGCCGTGCGCAGAGATTTGGGTTACTGGCTCTCTTCCTCTCTGCCAGCTGCTATTGCTGCTGCCATTGTTCACAGGGGGTCGCGTAGAGACACCAGGCATAGTTACACTAGTAGTGCTGCTGCCGTTGCTATAGCCACCGATGGAGCAAGTGGCCTGGGATATGGGAAGATTGGCGGTGATGACAGGTGTTCGAGTGGAGTTGGTTGGGGGCAGAGGAGGGCTGACATGATGGTGATGCTGGGAGGGAGCTGGAACTCGACTATCCACAACCCGATTGTGGCTCTGCTGGCGCTGAGGTAACAGTCCTGGAGGCCTGTAGATGCCCGACTCCTGGAGATACACACAGAGCAATTTTCAATAAATAAATGTAACAATGATCACAATCTTACCTGCAGTTGGGATCACAGATTCATTGTAAACCTATTCTTTCAGAGTAAAATACCTTCTCCAACGCATTAAATAAACATAGCAATCATATCTAATATCAGGGTTCCTACAGTTTAAGGCAAATTATATTTAAGACTTTTTAAGCCTTTTTGCCTCTCGGAATAAAATTTAATACCAATTTTTCAATAACCAAAATTGTCAAACCAAATGTCCCAGGTCTCTGTCATGATGCAAAATCTAAGTTCAATGGCCATTTTTTATTGAATTTGCACTTCCATATGCTGTCCAGGGTACAGTGACAGCCAACTAGCAGAAAGTGGATCCTCTGCTCTCTGAGCATCCTGGCCAAAAACAAAACATAAGCGTTTTTGGTTTGGTTATTCAGATCTGCATGACATTCATACAAGAGGCATATTGTAAATATATATATATTTTAAATACATGTTACTAATTATTTTGAGATTTTACAATGCAACTAGAGCTGCAGCTATCTATTACTTTTGTAATCAGGTATTCTACTGATTAATCCATCAATTAAATGAGTAACTGGGTGAGATACCCCAATATTGCATATTGGGGTATTTTCTACATGGCTGTGAGGGTGTACTATAAACATGGTACAAAAAAGCTGCTGCATAAATGACTTGTACTCACTAGAGAGTGACTGCTGGGCCTGCTCTGGTATCTCCAGGCCTCATGGGGTCCACTTTGCAGTTGCTGAGGTACTGAGGTGCTGCTGGCAGGAGGAGGTGGAGGCGGAGGGGGACCCTGGTGCCCCAGCCCTGGATGAGGCTGGAAGTGGTTGTAAGGCACACTACTGCTGCTGTTGTTGGTGTTGCTGGTTGCAGGAGGGTTTGCTGGTGACGACTGGGCATGTAGGTGTTGATCTTTTTCTTCCCTGGTTGGGGTAGATGTCGCATGAGAGGTAGCTTGGCTGCCACCTTGGCCCCCAATGAGAGGGCCCCTCATGGCCTGGCAGGGGGGAGCTAGCCTCAGTTTAGAGCTGGGGCTGGGATAGGAGGAGTGGGGGGACTGCTGGTTTACAGCCTGAGGTTGAAACGCGTCTTTCTGAAGCTGAGAAGCACATCCCTGGTTGAAGCTTCCCGGAGAGGAGTTTGGTGGCGGGGAGAGGTTTGAAGGGGTGGAAGAGGGGGGAGGGGACTTCTGGGCGTAGCTGCTCATCCCTTGTTTGTTGGTTTCCTATTGTACAATACAGCAGCAGAGGATGATTAGAGTAATATCAAACTAACAAAGGATCTGATCACTGCTAAACTTGAGAGCAAAGCAAATCAGCTTTGGGCATGGTGTTATTTACAGTAGAGCTAATAGAATCAATACATCTTTATCGTTCCACTCAACCCAGTTAAGGTTTTCCCAGTGATGGTGGTCAATAGTAAAATATAAACTCCTGTCTCTGAGTGCAATAACTCTAATGAAGGGTTTCCTTACTGTTCGGAGCTGGAAGTCCTGCACTGGCGGGTTCTTGCGGTCAGAAGTCTGAGGTTGCCAAGGAGTGCTGTTGTTCTTGTGAAGGGGGTTCCAGAAGGCAGCTTTTGGAGGGAGGTGGTGGACTGATGACTGGTGCTGAGATACAGACTGGCCAGGGAAACGCTGCAGCCCAGGATGAGATACCTGCGCAGGGAGTGGGACATTACAATATTTATCACTGACAAGCAAAAATGACTCAAACAATCATTGAGACAATCTAGAGCTGAGGTTATAAATTGCCACTCAAAGTAGCTGTTTTGGTATAACATGCCTGATCCGAACTCTTTTTCCTCTTGCTGGGGCTGGGGCAGTCCTCTGCAGCTGGGCGGGACGACTGGTGCATGGATGGCGGAGGAGTGTGCTGGATCACAGAGTGCTCTCCCAGTGGAGGGCCCGGTCTTTTCAGCTGACCCCCTGGCATCTTCCCTGGGTAGCCCCTCTGCTGTGAACAGAGTGATGACAGGATCAGTGTGGTGGCAGATGGAGACAACCAGTGCAGCTACTGAAGTATCAGTTCCAAACAGTCCTATAAGCTCAGTAACAGCGGCTTTGAATGGAGAGGATCTTTCATGTGTCTGGCTGCAGCAGGACTGACAGACAGAATAGAGACTGTTCAATGTCTACGTGGATGATGAAACATGATCATAGCCAATTAGAGAGCTCCTACCTGGTGCACCTGAGCCCACATCTCCTCTCCCAGCAATGGTGGACCCCGGGGAACATGCTGCTCCTGAGGACCCCCAAACTAAGACAGAAAGGAAGATAACACAGAAACCATAAACCATGGAATTTTTTTTTTTAGTCATGAAAGTTCTTGTCCAGAAATCTGCCATGAAATTACTTGTTGGCACTGTCACTCACCTTCAGAAGTTGGTTAGGCCTGCTGGGAGGGAGGTGGGGGTTAGGGGGAGGGCCGCCGCTGCCTGCATAACCTCCATTATGGAGACGCAGTGAGTGCTCATTGGGCAGTGGCACGACAGGATGTCCTTGAGGAGGGAGGTGGGATTCATACAGCTGACCTAGTTGCTCCCATGCTCTGTGGGGAGGTGGAGGGTGAAGATGATGAGGAGGGGGAGGCGGTCTCTGCTGCTCCCTCTGCAGACCTGGTAACATTGGCTGTGGGAGCTCAAGCTTCTCACCTCCTCGCATGGGACTGGACACATCGAAAGAGACAAAAGAGTTAATATTAGTCAATATAACAAAAAACAAACAATAAATAAATTACACCACCAGCTTGCTTCATCATGTCATTTTCTTGCTGTCTAGATGTAGCTCTTTCACTGTTGACTGTGTGAAGGACTTACCCATTACTAAAGAATTTACTGGGATGGTTCAGTCCACCCATAGGACCAGGAGGTAGATGGGAAAGGAGCTGGTGTTGATTCATTCCAGGCGAACACCTGATGAGACATGGAGACAGGACACAGTTCGGTCAGATTATTACATCTGAGCCTTTACTTCAGTTCTGCTGTAAAATGTGACACTCAAAATTTTTAATTACAGGCTAAGGCTAAAGGACTAAAGTTAACAAAGAGGTTTGTGAAAGTTTGTGTGTATGTGTTGTCATGGCCACAGACCTGGCAGGTGGCTGCCAGGCGCGGCCGCCCACGGGAGCCCATGGTCCCCGGTTGAGTCCGTCCAGAGGGAAGGATTCCCGTGTGCCACGCCCGCCGAACTGCTCTACTGCGTGATGCATCCAGCCTGCAGATGATAGTAAGTCATGTTGTTTACTCACATGTTTACAAACAGAAACAGCATAATGAAAAGTTACACACTGGAATTCAATACAATACTAAAATTACCTGAAGCTGATCATTAAGATATCTTTACAAATAGCATATATAATCACTGTACGTGTTATTGTTATAAAGTACCAAGATCCTTTTAATATTATGGCATCCATGGTGGATTTGTGGCGAAATGGCAAACTTCTCATTATGCAGCAAACACTAGAGTTCAACAGATTACCTTAAAAATGTAGTGCCCTAGAATTACTAGTTAGTCCATCAAAATGACAGGCTGCAGCTGAAACTCAGAATGTAATTACTTTAACATTATCTCATATTTCTCCTCCAACCTAAACACAGCACTTAATGAGAGGATTAATTTGATGTAGCATACTTGAATTTGATCATATTTCCACATGTATTGCCACATATATCTGTAAACTGGTACTAACACCTTTAAAAAGTAATATAAAGGAAAGCTGTACTTTGAACACAATGTCTGTCATTAAAGTGGATTAGAGAGCTGCTACTCACCAGACTAACTGTGTCTGTGAAGCCCTCCACTGCAGCACAGAGAGGGCCTCACTCCAACACTGAGAATATCTGTACTGTCCGACTCCAACGTCTTTAGCACCAAGGACCCAAAAGCCTCTTAGCTACAGAGAGAGAGGGAAAGAAGAACAGGACAGCCACTATGAGAACGAGCCAGACAGAGACACACTGAAAAGTCAATAAATGCCACTGGGCTCTCTATTATATAGGCTAGATGCTGTATGTATGTTGGAGAGCTTGCCAGCAGAGAGGGGAGGGTGTGAGTAGAATATAAGGCAGCAGACTGTGACTGAAGAGGCAGCCAGAATTAAACCCTTTATTTACATCTCACCACTGACATTTACTCTGATTCTGTTCGAATTTGGATGTTCCCTCAAGCAGCATTAAAATAACTTAAATTTGCTTGAAGGGTGAAATCATGATGGATGTCTTTGTCTGTAGCTGCCTGCTATGAGTCGCTCAGCCTGTAGGAGGCGCCAGTAAACCAGTCGATACAGAGCAGGATTATTACTGAGGCCCAGATGGCTCATTGGGGAGCTCACCTATGAGGACAGACCTGGGGTTACTGTAATCCTTACCATGGGCCTCCTGATAACAAGAGACAGAGGGAAAGACTGAGAGTGAGAGGCCTTGGTCACATGCCAAGTGTGTCTGTGTAAATGTGTGTGCTGTTGGAAGCAATGCCAAGTGTGCAAGCTGCATGGTCGCAGCAGGCTTGTGCTGATTTAGTGCATGTGAGAGAGAATAGTGTGCTCTCTTAAGTGGATGACTGTGTGTGTGTGTGTGTGTGTGTGTGTGTGTGTGTGTGTGTGTGTGTGTGAATTGTGTGTGCATGTGCATGCCCGGTGGATACACTAAGGTTTAATCTCATTACGGCAGGCGTGATGGAGAGGGAGAGGGGGGCAGCAGCGACAGACGGTCTGAACAGGATGGAAGGATAGATTAAGGAGAAAAGATGGAGAAGGAGAAGAGGGAAGGGATGGAGGGAGGTGGAGTGGAGTGGAGAGCAGGAACGGTGCCATGAAAACGCCCACACACCTTCCCACACAAGCACACATATACACACATACACAGAGACGACACAAAGGAAAGCGGTCGAGGGGAAAACACATAAAAGAAGCCGAGAGATAACTCCCTCCCCTCCCTGCTCTCTGAAACGCCGCACACGCACACACACTCACACACAATACAAAAGACAGAAGGTGTCAAGATACAAAGAAGTCCGTGTTTCAAAGTATCTTGATTCAAAAAAGACAACAAAAGAAATTGCTGACAAAACCTGAGAGGGAAATATTCGCACCTACACATTCACCACTGCTGTCATAAACTAATACTTGCAGTGAAGATGTAACAGATAAAATCCCTTAAAATCCTATGTTAAATTGATATGAATTATCCATATTTGGATGACACCAATTCAAAGATGATAAGACCATTAGACGAGGACTTTTGATTTTCCATCATCATGGGAAATTTAAGGGTGACTTAAGTTTTTCAACCTAGATCCAATTTTCCCATGTTTTAGTGTCTCAGAGACAAATGGCACAAGTAGTTTTTTGAATTTGGTACAGCACTGAGTGAGAGGACTGCAGCCAGCAGTTGTGAAACACGCTACAATGTTAGGGCAACTGTGCACCGCTAATTTACAACCACTAAAAGAGCTCGTTTTTGCCACTGACAGGTGGTTTTAAGTGCCTGACAACTTATGATAAGGATCTCTTCAGAGAAAGACCTTTTATTAAAGAGTAAGATCCTTTTTGTTTAATCGGGAACAGCCCCAAAATCGCTACCGTCAAACTTACCAGACTCTGTTTAAATAAACAATAATTTTAACATTATAAAACATACTTCATTTGAAGTCAACAGAAACAAAATAAAACTCACAAAAACCACATTGGTTTGTCTTTCCATTGTTCCAATAATCATCATCTCTGGTTTGGCTGAACCCTTATTTCACCTGTTTAGATGTGAAAATTGTTGTTACTATGCACCTTAAAATTACTGTTTATTTGAAAGATCCTTTCTATAATGCCATCAGACACTTACAATAGCAATCTGAGCCTGTTCAGGTTGCAAACACAAATTCGTACGATGATGGCGCTGGCTGCAGCCCTGTAGCTCAGTATTAGACCAATTTCAAAAACATGGGAAAAGTGAGTCCAGGTTTGAAAAAATACTGAACCCTTTAAGGTAAAAACCCAAAATTATTTAATAGCAAGAGAAATTTAGCATAACCTGCATGACCATGTCTGTTACCCTCCTACCAATGCACTGTACATGACTTGTCACTTGCAGCTCAAAATGTTTCAAACACCTAATGGTAACATTTTAAAATAGAATGTATAAATCATTGGTTAGAGAGCGATCAGACATGCACACATAGGTTATGATTCATTCCTGTTGCTCAGCACAGCACTCTTCCACCAGTTTTCCTAAATTAGCTCTGGTCATACGCAGTCCTTCCTCCCACCAGTTCCTCTTCTCTGCCTTTCTTCCTCCCACCAACTCTGGATCTTGTTCTCTATTTAAAGCCCAGTAGGGGATATTTCAATCGCTGTACACTTTTAGCTTGTCAGGAGTGGTGCTCTACAATGACACACACACATACAAACACTCACACACACACACACACACACACACGCACGCACGCACGCACGCACGCACGCACGCACGCTCTTTATCTCCTCTCTCTCGACTCACAGGGATCATCATCCACCAGGCTCTGCTGCCATGTGAAGATAGGCTGGCGTTAACTGTCAAGGCTGTGCACAACATGTCTTGAGACAAACACACACTCATGCTGAGCGTACCTTTTAGAGTAGCACCAAGTTATTGATTCACAGTTGTGTTATGTCTCAGCTCTGGCTGCCAATCATCTCTCTGGGGTCTCCTCAACCCTGAAAGACAGAGAAGAAAAAAAACATTCATGTCAAGCTGTCAGAAAAACAACAGGAAGCCACGCTCAACACGATACTGAAAAGTTATGAGGATATATGAAGCCTGAAAGCATGTGATATGATTCAGGGCTGAGGGTGCTTTCAGTATGAACAGACGACCTCTCTGTCCTGCTGCTTCTCTTTTCTGATTTTCTCAGCAGAGGATCGTCACCACTCGTCACCTCCTGGTTTCCTGACTTCTGAGGTGCCGCCTGGTTTCAGAGCAGTGTGGAAAACTTGAGGGTGGCTTAGAGGTGAAGGGGTAAATCAGCAGGGAGGCTGACACAGTGGGAGCGGGGGGGGGGGGGCTCTTGTTTGCTCACTCTCTTTCTCTTCTCACACAGACACAATAGTGAGACTAACTATGAGGCTTAACAGGCGAGCAGACACACAAACAAGGCTGATCTCTCTATAACAGGAAGAGCCAGGCCGGCTAAGTCAACTATCACATGTGAAAGAGTAGCGCTGGGGAAACATAGTAAAATAATAAAACACATGGCGTGATGGAGAAGGGGGAGTCAGTTTGAAAGTAGAAAAATGAAGAAAGACAGATACAAAGAGAAATCCAGCAGGAGGCTCAGCTGTCAGTGGTGAGTGCAAACAGGGACACAGTGACGAGATTGTAATTACCACTTTTATACAGGGTGTGTGTTTATGTCTGTTGTGACCAAACGGTCGTCTATTCTAGTTGTTACCCCGGCTATCACATTGCTCACATTCACTCTACCAGCACAGTGTGAGAAACTCAGTACTCTGAAACCAGATAGTGTACACAGACGGCAGACAGTGTTACATACCAGCTCGGGTTCTATCAGATGATACCAAAGTGATGAAATGTGGTTATACCCGCTGTGAGTTAATGCTTAGTGCTGTATGTGTGTGGGAAAAACAGTGAGAGTGCACGCAAGCATTTCATTTTTCGGGGGAACCCCGATGACTCAGCACCCTTTGAGAGGGCTTACCCCAAACCACTGGCCCTAAACTCCGCCCTTCTGGGACACCACTTACAGTCAGGTGACCGGGGGCGTGTTTCTGCACAGCTACAGATGTGACAACAGCGGGAATTTCTCGGACTTTGTGATGTCATTTCTGCTTCCTATGCAGTGAGCCGCATGGGTTGGTCGTGCGTATGTGTGTGTGTGTGTTTAGAGAGACAAACAGGATATGATGTGATGATGAGCTGCATGGGGGGTTTCACGGCCAAGAGAAGAATTAAAACTGACGAAGTTCATGTGAAATGATGGGGCAAAGTCTGTGAACATGTGGATCAATCTGTTGATCTGGTCGATGCGTTACTAACGCCTGAGTAATCAAAAAATTTGATTATTAAGCAAATATTCAGCTTCAAGCAGCACTCGGAGTATTATATTTATTGCATGGTGATTGCTTTTAGCTTTCACTTCTTCATCAGTTTAACAACAACAAGCTGTAGCATTGCTCTACACAGCTGAGTACAGTGAGTGAAGTCAAAGTCATTAGTTACTGTCTTCACAGTCTCTTCAGTGAAAGTATACACAGCTGTTTATTTATCAATTTCCACTGAAGTGATGACGCAACTAACTGTTATATAAAAATTCCCCCCACAGCTCATCTTCAAGTGAACCCCCCCCACCTTGACATCAAAGAGCTTTTCCTGTCAACACCCTCACTGTTGTAGTTACACTAGTTTAGCTGTTGTCCCGGCAACCCCAGCTATCAGCTGGGAGGCGTGGCCAAGCAGAAAACTTTGGAGAAAAGACAAAGCTGTGCCAACCGTCATCAAATACACCAACCAGAAAGCTTAAAAATAAAAAAGGGCACTGCTGAATCCTCTGTGGCATCTCACAAAGAAACAAACAAACAAAGCATATAAATCCACGGTAATCCCACGCGACACACAAACCAAAATCACACACTTGTGGCTATGCGCAGGGAAACTTGCTTAGTTACTGTGCATATAAACATACTGAGTACATAGTTTTTTGGGGGGTGGGGGACAAATGGCTGAAATTAAGATGTTTAGAGGACGTCTGTCTCTGTGCAGTAGCCTTAATTTATTCGCCTTTGCCCTTCCCTGCCAACCACTGGCCTGCTCTGGTCCCCAGCCAGACAACCACACTGAGGCCATGAGAGGAAAATAGACTGGAGAGACCAAGTGAGGTTGTGCACTGCAAAAAAATATCCACCGGTAAAAAAATGTACTTCTTTCCTGTATTTTGACACTTAAAAAAGCCTGAATTTGAGGTCTTGCACTGATCAGTATTACCCGAGACAGACATGTAAACAGATAGCTTACACTGAGAGTGCTGGACCGACTATATGAAAAAGTACAGAGGATGAGACGACTGACAGCTAAAAGCTTGAGGGGTGATGGCAGGCAGCTGGAGTGTCGCCGTCCTAGTAAAGTCACTGTAGAGTCTGTCTGATATGAAATGACCAGATAAGGCTGGGAGAGGTTGCCGATAACAGAAAACAGAGCAAGGGAAAAGTTCTGGCAGCAGCTAGTTTCTGGCCGAGGACGACGGAAAGGCCATGCATGGTCCTGTCTCCCTCCCTCTCCCTCTCTCTCTGTCTTGCTCTGTCCTCCCTCGCTCTCTCTAGTCCATTTGGTCATTACATAATCAGCCCCAGATAGAGATCGTGTACTGAAGGAAACACCATGCATTTTTCCTCTCTCTCTCTAATACACACGCAGAGGAACACCCAGCCTCTGCATTTGTCCGCCTCCAGCTCGTTGTGTGTGTGACTGTTTTTTTGTGCGTGTGCAAACGTCAGCGCATGCCGATCCAAGACGATGATGTGGGCTAACTTCATCACGTCCACATTCTTACACACACTCACACACAAACGCAGAAAATCAGAGGGCGCTGTTGCAGCCAACACACGCAGGGTAGTGTGGGTCAGCTGAGGACAATGCAGACAAACATTGTTCCTGCACACAAACACAGAGGCAGCTGACCTCCGTGATGGACGATGATCTCCTGCGAGCATCCATCTCAACATAACACAACCCTTCATCCAGGGGACAGAGCTCTGACCTCACCCTTTACCCAAAACCACCCGGCCTTCTATGCTCAGCAGCAGCATGCCAGCACGCCATAACAGGCCAGATAAAAGCTTGGATTTGTCTAACTTTGTCTCCTCTGGCTTATGTGCGCACTCCCTTACATCTGCTCTACATTCAAGCCAAAGCACAGGGGGAGGAAGATCTGCAATTTTAACTCTGCTTGGCTGACAATGCTTCTAATTTCGACATTCAGTAGATTTTGAAACAACAGTGATAATCTTGAGGCAGGCAAGAACCAAACGCAGTGTCATTCTGGCTGTTGGTGGTCACCTGTCAATGGGCTGTTTGGTTTGTCACTACCTCTTTTTCCATCCACTTTTTATTCTAGAGAAGAGTAAAATGTCGATTTTCGGGCCCTCAAAGACACACTGATGAGAAACAGTTGCCCTACTTCTTTATCAGAACAAGCAGGAGGAGGAAAGGGGCTGGCAGAAAAACATGAACACATGAGGCCCCTTTTGTCTGCTGCATTCACCACCCTGACATCTGGGCCTCTGACTGACAACACAACTGGGTTAGTGTGGTGCATCTCATTTTTTATCTCACACACACACTCACACACAGATCAGATGCACGTGTGTGTGACGTTAGAGAGAAGGGGAACAGAGCTCAGAGGGGAGAGGAAGCTGTCGTCATATCCACAGGAAGAAGGCCTCCCTGAGGGGTGTGTGTGTGTGTGAAGCCATGGGGAGGGGTTAGTAGGCTAAGGCTTCCTGTTGTAAAGATATGAACTGTCTGTGTATTTTAGTGTGTTAAGAAGCTTTTTGACTGTAATAAAACAGATGAAAGTGATCTGAGATTCTGATAATGTGAAATAAGGAAAGTCAGTTCAAAAACCTGGTCGGTATCAGTCTGAAAATACACCTCAGACACACAGTCATCTTGTGTGAGCAGCATGTGTGTCCAACTCATGACTAACACAAGCCTTGCAGACAGACAGGAGGCAGTCAAATGACTTAAAAAGCCATTTACTTGTCTCTGACTCCGGGTGTTAAGTAAAAAGCCTTGTCTGCCCTTTTTTTAGCTTCTGGTAAAAGTGAATGAAAACACATGATGACAGAATGACTGTGTGTGCTGGGTTACTCCTCCCAGTGACTTGTGCTCTCTGCTTCATTTTCACAGAAACTCAGTGTTACAGAGAAAACGTCGGTCTGGTTTTCTTGACAGACTTAACACTTTTGTGTAGCTGTCTGAACTGAGGTGTGTGTGTGTGTGTGTGTGTGTGTGTGGAGAGAAAAAATAGAATGACTCAAGACCTGTGCTCTAAAGACAGGAAAACGGTGTGTAAATCCCGACAAACCGGAAATCTAAGAGGACGTGGGTGACAAAGAGCAACTGACAATGACTTGTTCAACATCACTCTCGATTTCCACACTTGAGCAACCTCAAAAGCCCCTAAACTTTTCTTTCTGCTTCTTCAGATGATTATTTTCAATATCAAATCTAACAAAGGCTTAGGACAGAACAGAACATCATGTTTTCTCTTTTCTTCGGAAAAAATACCTCAATATCAGAACCGCAAAAAAAAAAAAAACCCTCCCTCATACTCCAGGTGCTTCTATTCCACATCCAGGACTAATGCACTCTGACTCGCTCAGAAATGCACCAAACAAGACAGACTCTGCTCTCTTAGTAACAGTTGCCAAGGGAACCGGCCGCGTCTTCACTAACAGTTATTAAACTAAGCTAGAGAGGCATAGATAGACACAGAGAGGAATTCATAATAGGGTTTCTAAGAGGTCCTTACAGATCAACATGTTTACAGAGACACAGGACAGGCTGACCTCATCCACCATCCTCTTCCTCTTCCTCTCTCAACTCACAACATTATGTCTCATCAGCAGTGTGTGTGTGTGTGTGTGTGTGTGTGTGTGTGTGTGTAGCAAAAAACCAACATAGACACGTGTGTGAGTCTTATATGCATCAGAGTTAATGACAGCATGTGTACAGATGGTCGGTGCAGCGTTATTCTTACAGTCGGTCTTATTACGCACTGACCGTTTTGATTTATCAGAACAACAGTGACGCAGGCTAACCGTTTTGTTATGATGCTGCTGGTCGATCAGTTAATCTAGAGAGTCCAAGGCTGGTGTACAGATTCTTGTGTTGTGGGGGGAGGGTTAATGAATCTCCCATGATGCAGATGGGCCTACTCGTTGGCTGAGTTATCATTTATTTTGCCATTGTGGTCGAGGTGGGTGAAAGTAGTCACAGGAGGTGAGGGGAGCCAAAAAAAAGGAAGGAAAAAAATTCTTTCCAAGGTGTGTGACAGTTGCAACTTTGTGTGTGAGTCACACACATACAGTGTGTAGGTTTACACGCCCCCTTCCACCGTGGCATCATCATGAGTGGCAAAGAGCCAGAGATAACAGAGAGGAACTGAACTCAGAGGGAAAACTTTCCCTTTTTCTCTCACTGGGCTGAACAGGCAAACAGGATGTAAACACCCTGTTACTCTCTCACACAGCTCTATTCATGGGATGGATTCAATCTTCAGACAATAGTCTTATTTTCTCTAATATCAATGTTGATTTTGTGTTCAAGATGCTGCCATGTTTTACATTAGACTATTTGCTTGGCTTGTGGCTGCTTTTGAATTGCTGCCCACTCCTGTAAAAGCACTCAGTGAATTCACTCCTCAACTTCTGGACTGAATTACACAGTTCTGTTTTTCCTTACTGTTCTCAGGTCCAAAACACAGCAAGACCACAGCTGCGTGTAGGACCGATATTTATGGTTATGGATGTCTCAGCCGCGTGGTTGGCTGGCAGTATAGCAGGATCCTGCTGGTTCACAAAGACTAATGAGAAATATGTAATAAGGACCATGACTTCATCCATACATGTTAGTGATTAATGTAAACTTCTTTTTTTATATTTCAACCCCAAAGGGCTTATTTATGTGAAAACAAACATTAAACCCATCATTGATTTACCTTATTTGAACCCTTCCACTCATTTCACAAAAATAAAAGCTATGTCAAATAATATTCTACAGCACTGGGTTGCTTAATTTTATGTCTGGCTTTTCTTTGGCCTTTGCAAAGAGCTATAATACCTAAAAATAACCTTTTCCATCAGATAAACCCTTTTACACATGGACAACTTCCTGTTTTTTGGGGTCTGGTCCACACTTTGATACAACAAGCTCCACAGCAGGCAGTCTAACGCTGCATGGTGGAATTCCTCACTTGGTTGACTGAGTTTTGGCCCCCCTTGGCCCCAACTAAACTCTAAAACTTTCATCCTGCTGTCTGGACAAGCTCGGAGTGCTAAAGTGTTTGCATGCACTGCAGGAGACTAAATAAACTGACAGGTATTTTATGGCAGCACTGAGGGCAGCCAACCAGAACTTTGCCCAGCTGTTATGCAATTCATTCTGTTAATACTGTACTATAAATACCACAGTTCATCATGAAGACGGAGGGGAATTTGAATAGTGCTCCTATAAATGTTCAGTATTTTTGCTGACACTGAAGTGAAGGGAAATTCCTCAAATCGGTTTCCAGCCATTGTGCCAACTATCACGTAGAAGAACTCGAGTTTTAACGCCTGCCTCATTGGGGGTGTGTAATTGAGAAATCGTCATCAGGGCAGATGTTGTCCCACACCTCCCTTATTCCTCTCTCTCAGTTTTAGTCGCTCTCTAGAGGAGAAGCGACACCCTTTACTGGAAAGGCTGCAACAGCATGGTGTCACACAAACAGACGTTTCATCATGACATCCAATCACTTCCCCTGCCTGCTTCCCTCTAACACGTATTTGTTTTCTCTAACAGGCAACAAAGGCAGTTAAGAGGGAGGAAAGCCCCCCAAAATCTGATGGACGGTCGCACAGCCAAGACAAACACACACACATACACACACGGCTTGTTTCATCACTGTCAACTGTAGAAGTAGTGTTAGGCGAGTAAGCACTTTAAGCTAACCTACTGACCCATTTCCCATGCCAGCCACACACATGAAGGAAAACGCCTAATTAGATCAAAGTAATCCTTAATTTGCTTAGGACACTGTGTAACACCCGCCCTAAAGCTACATATGGAGGAGGGGGGTGGGAAACTGTCCGAACACACACACACTCCTCCTCTGCTTACTCACGTTATGTGACTCACTTTTGTAAGTTCACAGCCTTATTTCCACCGTCATCTCTCTCCTCCTCCTGGCGCGTGTGTATCACTTTAATATTCCTCCATGTTCGTCATCAGTCATAGTAAATGGGCGGCGATTCTTCATTCACACACGCGCGCGCGCGCATACACGCATACACACACACACACACACACACACACACACACACACACACACTTCCATGGAGATCACGGGACAAACGGGAGCGGGGGGAGAGCTGAGGCAGCACACAGGCGGCCAAGAGTGTGTGTGTATGTGTGGAGTGATTCGGAGCTTTAACTTTTTACAACCTCCGACATCAAACGCGGCGACAAAACGCGCTGCTGGTTTTCATACCGATCGATCTGATTGATAGGAAGTGGACCTTCAAAGGCTTTCTTTTTTTTGTTTTCTTCGCGACCCCATGCCAGCACACTCCGCTCTTCCTGATCTCCGCCTTTATTATGGGCAATAAAGTGACAAATAAGCCTCGCAGCCAGCCACAAATCCTCATCAAGTGCTTGTCCGATGACCAGTGAAAAAAAGGGTGGATGGTGTTTAACGTCTGTGGGCGTATAGAAAATAAAACCCACCAATATCAACAACCAGCGACTCTATTCCAAAAATACATCACCACGCCCCCAAACTACTCCACTTTATCCTCATTTAACCTCCGTTGTTTTGATATTTTTCCCCTCATCGCTGTGCGTAATTTTGGTACAAACTATTAAAACAGATCCATGCGCACCAGCTGGGTGCGTTAATGTATGCCGACTTGCCATAAGTAAACTTAACTGACTCCTGCGGGTTTTACTGCCGTCATACAGGGCATGGATCGAGATAATAGCGCCACAAATGTGTCTGAAAGTCAAAAAAGTCATCTCACTTTGGACTCCCTCTAAAAGGTGATAATTAGATAACAGATCACGTTGGCCAAACAATGCTATGTGGTCAGACTTTAGCACATTGACTACCCCTGAAACCCAGACCTAAGGGACAGCCCAAAACACCGCCCCTCCCCCCCAAAACGAGAGGTGATGCAAATCACTTCCTTTCAATCCGGCTCTTTGTGTGCGTAAGGATTGACTGGAGGTGATGGGGGGTGGCAGCGATCCATTCACTTTATACGGCTGCCGACCTCAGTGATCCTGCCCACCCCCACTCACTCACTCACTCACTCACACACACACACACACACACACACAATGGCGTGAGATCTCCTTACACAGGCAATTTTCTCTCCCTGTCCTCTAGCTCTCCTTCCCTTTTCTAGCCATGAGATGATCAGGACTTTTTCAGGGCAACAATGACCAAACTAGGACCCCGGGTGTCCCACGGCAATATGACGATTAGGCAATATTCACCATTTCATTAATAGATATATTTGGACGACTACTTTGTACTATAGCCAGTGTCACTGTCAGCAATTTAAATGGGCAGCATTCAACATAAACAAAGATACTGTCAGTTAGCTTTTCTTGAGACAAAACTTGGTGAATCTGATACTAAAAACCAACGGACCCCAAATTCACATCAAAGCCAGTTTACAGAAATGACTCCGATCCACGTGCACGAATTCATTAAACAACTCCGGTAAAGATGATCAATGGTGAATATGAGGAACACACTTCTCCGAAGTGAAACACGCGCGTGGGACTTAAGAGTCCCTGTGGTTGAGAAAAAACACGGCGAAATTCCCCCACCTAATTGATTTAAGACGATCAGGGGATCCGCTTTAATCAATTATAATAATTCACTCAGTGCACTATTGAATAACAACAAAGCCTATTGTCACCAGTATACTAAGCAAATACACTGTAACAACATATCTATAGCTAAAGACAGAATAATTCGACACATAAGGAAATATGGTACAACTTGTTTTCCACGATCACTGACTCGCCTGCTTACAACCAAAACAAAGTGGACTGGACTTTTAAATGCTGCCACTTCAGACACCGGCTCGGCACTCACCGTTCATTGGAGTACTAAAATCGACGCTCCAGAAATAAAATTATTCCCAAACACAAATATGTATCCGGTTTCTTGAGATCCACAGCAGTCTTTGTTTCCGCAAGTTTGGAGCTCCGAGTCTGCAGAGAAATTCCCGACGAGCCGGCTGAGCTGAGCGCAGCTTCAACCCCGTAATCCCTGTTAGTCTCTGCCGCTTCCTTTCGAAACAACCATGAAACTTGAGCCTCCTGACGACCGGAGCGCCTCTCTGATGTCCCTGATAGCCTTCTTCTTCTTTATATTCCGGTCATTACTCCGTTTGATGGCTGCCTCTGGCCGTGCAGCGACAGCCCCGCTTGCCTCGGCTCTGTGTCTCTCCGCGTCGAGCTCCTTTTTTCCTCTGCTTCACACACAGCAGTAGGCAGGGATCGGATTGCGCTGAGCTCTGTTTTAAAGGGACAGAGCCACGCACACTCAAACACGCGCAACCCGAAGCAGAGGCGCACACACGCACGTGACGTCACCCCGGAATTCCCTGACAGCGCAAACTGGCACCGAGTCCGACTCCCGGTACCGGAGCTGCTCCCCCTCCCTTCGCCTGATAGGTACATTCATTTGTACCTTTTCATTTCTATTTCTCGCCTCAGTTTTTTTAGGCAGGCTCGTGACTGGCTGCTGGAGTCGCTGAACAGCGCCATGGCATGTTTCCGTGAGCGTCTATTTTTGGATGAGGAAGAGTATTACCCCTGACGCCAAATTACCACAGAAAGCCAGATACAGTATCACAGTGTTATGATTAGATTCACTGGACTATAAATGGGTCCAGGTATCAGCTACACAGGCCGAATGTTTTAAAATACACTTATGTAAGAGTTATAACCTGCACTGGAGACTATATCTGTGTATGCTCTGGATTAATAAAGCACATTCACTGTATAATTTATAAATAGACCTTTTATCTGAGCCTGTCCTTAGCTGAGCTTTACTGTGAGACATTGCAAAGCACATCGGATGTTATTATTATTTGTTGTCCCTAATAGTATGCCTGCTTTTTATTTAGGTAACACTTCAGCAAAGTCACCAGAAGAAAATGTTGCAATGTACACTTCTGCAAACCACAATACATTATACTTGGGGGGTGTCATATCATCGTATTCAAGGTAATACCAATATAATTTTTTAATACAATTAAAAAAAAGATATTGTGATAATGTCCATATTGGCATACTGATTAACACAACAAGCATGGCTGACAGCAAATTTGCTACCAGTTACTGATGGTTTTTTTTTTTTATAAACTACAGAGATAACAGATAACTTTTGTTTTTTAATGAATATCTGAACGTAGACTCATGTTTATGTTGACATATTAAACTATCAGACTTATTTTGTTGTAATAGTATGTTCTTCTAATTAGTGATAAAATATCTTAAATATTTTTCATTTTTTTGTCAAATCTTCAAGAATATCGTTATCACAAAAATACCCTGAAACATTGTGATATTATTTTAAGACCATATCCCCCACCCCTAAAAGATACATTAAATACAAATAACATTTCAAAAGTGACATAATTCTGATTATATGTATATAAGCTGACTGCCACAGGGGGAGTGGAGGAGATAGTGGATGGCATCATAGCTAATGTGCCTTTACAGAACAACACATTAACCAGTGGTTAAGCAGTGGTTTGAGAAACATACAATGTCAACATTTATTCTGTATATTGGTTTGTCTAGACAGACACCTTTTATAAAAGGTTTATGAACTTTAATAATTTAATAAAGCAATTTGTTAACAATTTAAGAATCAGTTTTAACATTTTTAAAAATATTTGTGTGGCTTGTTTGTAAAAAAATCCCTTTTGCTAATGTTTATCACCATTTCCTCAAGCAATACTTTACCAATATTTAACCAAAACAATGCCGGTAGTATGTGCAAATGAACTCTGGTAAAGTTTCCTCAGTTTTATCAGCACCCAGAACTCCCTGCTCATCTCTCAAGTCAAATTTTCTCTAGCTCTTGGGCTGTTGCTTGAACTACAGATTGTATTTTTGCATTTTGGTATTTGGTACCCCAGACACAGAGAGTGGGCTGGAAGCAAATCAAGAGACAGACCTGCCCCCTCGCTTTCTCTCTCTCTCTCTCTCTCTTAAAACTGTAAGATTCTGTAACTGTATTGACTATTTATCCCTAAAATGTCTTCAGAAGCATATTTAGTGTTCTGTTTAGCTGTTTTACAAGAATTTGTGAACAGGAAGTGGAAGTCCTACTGTTTCCTGTATCGTAAAAACAGAGGCTGAAAATACTGATCAAATGGTAAAACTAAGCTGTGATCACATACAAACCAAGGTTCTGTTCCTGTCTTGACCATTTCTCGCCTTTAATGTTTTCAGAAACATATATTAGCCTATCATTTAACCGTAACAGCCGTTTGCTACCATATTGTTTCCTGTTCAATACCAACAAGCTCGACTGCATCACCTACCAGCAGGAGCATTTTTTGGTCTGGTGCAGCCCAGTGCATTCTGGTAGTTGTAGGTTTTCTACCTCTTGAGCAAGTAAATGCCTCAGCCTTTTCCTCTGTTTTCTCTGGTCATGTAGCACTACTTTCAAAAGTATTTGCATCTTTTTACTGCATAGACACCCACATTTTATTACAAGACCACCTTTGCAGCAATTAAACACTTCTTTAATAACAGTAATACATGTTAGTAATCCCTAATAAACACTTGATAATGAGTTAATAAATTAAATTTGGTCCAGGTCCTCTGGAACTTTTTCCAATGGCTGGTTACATTAAGCAATCGGAGGAATTCTTTACAACCTGCCTGGTCACCCAAAAGTTGCACTAATGAATAAAACGTATCCACAAAGCATTAGTTAATGATTGACATGATTTAGCCACTAATAAAGCCATTAGTTGCAGCTTATAAAACATTTATAAAGGTGCCTTATTAAAAGACAGATATGTAGCATTGTGCAAGCAAAAATATACCTATTCTTGGCTACTCTCTATTATACATTATTGAGTAAAGATTTTGGAAAAAAAGGCTTACAGAGACTTATATAAGATTGCACAATGAGACATATAACCCACTGTAAGTACTGGGTATTGATTGCTCATAGTATATCTATATACTATATGAACTACAGGATGTACATAGTGCTTATGCAGTGCACAGTCTTCATACTAACACACTAATGTATTGTTATTGCAATGCAGTGCACATGGCTTTGACTATAAAGCTTGAGTTATGCCGCTAATATATTCTTTGTTCCTGTCCAGAGGGTCACATTGACATGTTACATCTCATGACTGCACACACAGAGGTACAAGAATTATATGCAATGAGCTCACAGGCAGCCAGCTAAGATCCTGTGTGAGGTAAACAAGGCTTTGAAAAACAAAAATGGCTCTCTCTAGGGCCGGAAACATTCGTTCCAGCTTTTCCTCGCCAAAGTAACCATCCTGTACTCTGTAATAACGCCAAAGAGCCGCACTGGCACAACCATCAGTATGTGTCATACACTCTTAACACACACACACACACACACACACACACACACACACACACACACACACACGTGTAGAGGTTATATTTAGAAAGCACTACCTCAGCAGGAAAACAGGAGGCAAAATTAGCCACTGCAGGGAGGGGATGTGTCATGGATGATGCTGAGACGATGACATAAGGACACACACACATGCAGTTTATTTATACTCATAACAATTCTAATAAAAACAACATAAACAATAATATCAGAACATAATGAAACCTCTCCGCCTCGCTACAAAGCTGTGATGCAGGCTCTCACTGTCTGTTCTCCTCTCTCATATCACAACAGGTTACTCACAGTCTATTTTAAGATAACTGAATACATTTCTACTTCTATTAGCATGCAGTGAAGAGTGATTGAGACGTGTGTGTGCTGGACTTATACCCCTGATGAAGTAAGTGCATGGCATATGTAGTATGTACCACCAGGGTTGATCTGGAGTCTACTGCCAAGTGACAATGAATGTTCAATAATGTCTTTTTTGTTGAGAAAGAGGAGGGACGCAGCACAGTGGGGGTCTTCATGACACTGGGAGGCAGTGTGCTTGTGGTTGTTTTGCTTTTGTTTCTGAGTGGAGAAATCAGTACAGTTTATACCATACTGTTCAGTGAGCTTAACTGCAATTCTTTTTAAAGTGTGTTGGCCAACTGCTAGTGTGCCTGCAAAAGTGAGTAAAAGTAGAGGTCTAGTGCAGTGATAGTCAACTTACAACACCCAGGCCAAATGTGGTCCTTAAGAGGGTGCCGAATGCCCCCCCAACTATTTTCTAATTCACAATAAAAATAAAGTGATTCAAACTGGGAACTGTTTTTGTACTTTTAGTATACATAAGGTGCCAAAGTGCATAAAACATCATCAAAAAAGAGCTTGTTTGTCAAAAAAGTTCCAAAGGAGGTTCCCCGCACCCCCCAACACAGGTCCTAACTAAGCTAATGTCCTAAAATCCTAGAAATGTCCTAAAATCCTAGAAACATGGATGGGGCTGCTGCACTTCATGTTTTTTTGCAAAAGGGTCCCGCAAGCAAAGCAAGTTGAGTATCCCCGTTCTAGTGTTAAAATCAAGAGGCCATTATCATTTCTAAGAGACTGTGGAACAAAAACTGGTAGCAGCTGAAAAAGTCCAAGCATACAGGAAATTTCTCTGCAAATGGATGGATGTTGTGAGAAAAAAAAAACTGTTGAGGCAATTAAATTCCAGATGATGTCATTATATCCTCAGAAAACCTGCACCCTTAATGTTATAACCAGTATATATATTATAATCCATCAAGTCAGCTGGAAAGACTTTTTATAACATCATGTGGAAGTTATTAAACCCTGAATTGCTGCAGTCCTTAATTACCCTTCACAGAGTTGTAAACTAGTGCATTCTGTATGAAGGCTATATATTATCTGCTTCTCACTGTTGTGCATGTTGTCCGTTCTATTCCTGTGCTGGTCTCTCCTGTACAAAATTAGTCTGACAGTACTCTTTATACAAATGTTATGCTGCTCGTGCTGCTTGTTTTTGGCTGGTGTGTCTGCAGTTACGTTTTCTATTTTATTTTAGAAAAAAAAAAATCATCTCAAATTGTGTTCTCATATTGCTCCCAGTGCATGAGATTATTACACCATAGCATCCATTATGTGTGTGGATTGTCTCAAGTGTGTGACTTTGCTTGGCTTTATGCGTCAATGTGTGTGTGTGTGTGTGTGTGTGTGTGTGTGTGTGTGTGTGTGTGTGTGTGTGTGTGTGTGTGTGTGTGTGTGCGCGCGCGCGCGCAGCAGGAAGGGACAATAAAGACAAAAAATGTTTCTAAAGCACTATGTGTTTAAGTTCTTAAAGCAGCTCTTTGCATGGTTAGCAATCCTGTATTCATGTGTGTGGAAGGGAGGCAGACATGTGTGTGTGTGTGTGTGTGTGTATGGTGGGGACTTTGTGTGTGTAATTAAAGAGATTGGGGACAAGGACGGCTCAGTTCTCACACTCTAAATATATTTATATATATTTAGCAGCTCTCCCATGGGTACAAGCCCCAACATTCCTGCCATACCAGCAACACACACTCACACACATTAAAAAAATAAACAGCAAGTAATACTGATGAGGTCCAGACACAGCAACAGTAGAAGAAAGAAAGTATGCATGGGTGTGTGTGTGTGTGTGTGTGTGTGTGTGTGTGTGTGTGTGTGTGTACATGTGGTACACCGTGAGTCAGCCTTTTGGGTACACTGAAAGACCGTCAGACGCGATAATAATCACCTCCACGCACATACTCACACAGAGACACTCCACGAGGAGACAGAGAGCCACACAGGCAGTCAGACAGACAGACGGGCTTAGCACACCCACATATAGCAGCAGTGTAGTCGGCTGAATGGAGCGCTACAGCCCTGATAATTAGGGCCCTTATTCAAGGGGAGAGGGGCCGACAGGGAGCCCGGCTTTCCCTCTAGTTCCTCAAACAACCAGCTAATCCCGACTGTAGCTGTATGATAAGCTAAGCACTCCAGTCCTGCATAATATACTAACTATCCCAAAGTTATACACGGTGAAAAGTAAACTCCACTTAGAAGAGCTTGAAAATGCTCAGCTTGCTCTTAAAGGAATACATCACATTTTCAGGAGATTGACTAATTGGTCAATTTTTCTCTTAAAAGATGAAAACATGGACGCCAAAATCACCCATGTGTCCCTGTTCGGAAGATAACTGGAGTTTCTGTTACATGCTCATACTTTAACGCACACCATGTTGAGTTTACATAAGTGAAAAACATCCTGTAGCATGAAATTGCGCTCATAGCAGCTCTGAAGCTCAGTAGTGGCTGTGATAGGAATGAAGTCTAGATGTTATGGGTGGAAGACTGGTTCAGTTTACATGAAATGCATGGAAAAATAACTTTCCTAAACACTTCGAAACATGTTGGCTCTACTAATGTGCAGCCGCTATAATAAAGCCTCTTTTTTTTTACTACATTACTACTGTATCTATAGCCCCTTTTACACTGCCTGTTCAAGGCTGGGAAATTGCGGTTAAGCCACCTCGCCATTCTGTATATAAAGAACAATCAAGGAATGGGAGGACAGAGTTTTTTCGGCTTTAAGCCGCCATAGGAGGTAGTATCAGTGGCAAAACATTGTCTGTATAAACAAGACAGCTGGCAGGACGGGTGTGATGTTTTGATGGCGTGTTCTCTTGGTGACCCATCGGGGGAGATTTAAAAAGCAGCTAATAGCAGTTAGTGGTTAACTCATAGACGAAGAATAGCAGTTGTAATAGTCCGCAAATTGGGAAAAGAGATTCGGGACCCTCGAAGCAGAGAAAGAGATCAGCTGCCATATCACAGAGAAGGTAAACGATTGTTATTGCCATATCAATAATATTGTCACTGTTTATAAAGCACTGCTTATGCGTGTTTTATGTCACAATAGAGGCCAACACTGTTGTGTTAAATGTCTCAGCTGTCACACCTCTTTTGACTTTGCGATGCCGGCATGTAGTTTATAATCAAACACTGGAGCAGAATGATTCTTTGTAAAAATGTGAAGGAGACATGAAGAAGGGACTTAACAGCAGCCCTATAGTGCGACCTCTCAGTCAAAACGATTTATCACTGTAAATAATCACTGCTTGTTTCGGAGCGTAGTGTGAAAACTCACTTCAAGCCAATGCTGACTTATTCAAACTGCTTGTTTGTCTGACCAACAATTCAAAAACCAGAGGAAAACAGTTTGCTATCATGAAAGACTGGGAAAAACAGAACATGTTCACACTAGAGAGACTTGCACCAGAGAATTTCTGGTATTTTTTTTAAAAAAAATATCATGTAAGATGAACCGATTAGAAAATCTACCTTATTGTCACAGTTATGCTTTTCTACCATGCAAGTCTATTCTAATGTGACCTATCGTGGTTCCTTCTGGCATCCAAAGTACCACATAGAAAGAGTGAGCAAATTATTGACCTTTCTCACTCTAATGTGGCTTTGAAGAGCAAAGAGTTAAACGTTTGATATCTGACTCAGAGGCCTTAAAGTACACAACTCTCTGAGGACTAAAAAACAACACACACACACACACACTTCATTCATTCAAAGGAATAAAGGAATGGTTGATTTTGTATGTGTGTGTGAGTGGTTGTAAAAAGGAGCAGTGGACCACTCACACCAATGATTTCACAACCCACTACCTTCTTGACTAATGACTCTGTGTGTGTGCATTTGTGTGTGTAATGTGCTCATTGTGTTTTACTCCTACTCCAGACTTACTCACTCTTTTCTGACACATCACCCTGTTGCTCTACCTGTAACCTACATAACACACAAAGTAGCTTTTGTGTGAGGGTGTGAACCTATTTAGCTAATACCGGTTATTAAATACTGATATGCAAATGTAGAGGGGTGATGAAATGATTGAAAAACCACATGAAAAAATACTTTGATTAAAAGTAAAAGTTTGATCAAAAAATACAATGTGTTTGTGCATAAAAGAAATGACAGTAAGAAAAAAAAAAAAAAACAGTGTAAGTAAGAAGAAACCAGAGGAGTAGAAAGTGCTCAAACCGTAAGTGAAAAGAGTCCTACCTGGTGATCATGGATAATGCAGTCTTTCTCTTTCAGCAGGCCACCATGACACCTCCCACCTCCTGCAGCAACAACATGAAGGAACAAAGGTCAGTCTAGAGGTCGAGCAGTGTCAAGCACAGCAGCAAGGAGCTGGTTTGTTAGGTGATCAACACTCACACACACAAAAAAGCAGTCACTGTAGACTGAAGTCAGACTGAAGTGTACCCTTTGGTTTGGTAACCATATTAAGCTATTTTTACTCTCTGTCTTACTCTGACGTTTTCCAAAAATCTGTGGTTAGAATTGGTCGGCAGTGATATGCGTTTGGGATGATGGAGCGTTTCTATTTCCACCTTTTGTCAAAAACTAGGTCAAACATGTCTGTAACATTCCAGTGTGAGTTGAAGCGGTGGTCAGTGATTTATCAGCACTTTAGTCAAGGGTTAAAAGTTCAACACCTTGTTCTGCCTGCAGAACAGGACGACCAGAGCTTGTTTTTATTCCATTTGCCTGTTTCATCATGATGTGTAATGTTTACTGACTGATATGTGGTCATGATGTTGTCGATATGTAATTCGGTGTGGCTTATGAAACCACAATGTGCGTGTGTGTGTCAGCCAAAATGCACAGCAGGGCCTGGACCAGAGCTGTGGCCATCTGTGTGTGTGTGTGTGTGTTCCTCATGTGCCGCCTGTTCAGTGATTCACAGAGTCAGTGCTGGGCCACATGACTGAGAGCAGGTGGCACTCTGGTGTACCTCCCCACCCCCAACACACACATACATAAAAACACACACACCTCCGCTTGCACCCTGAGAACACACACCACCTGTGACGGAGCTCAAACACTAAAGCGGACATGGTTACACTCAAATGCACCACATACGCACCGCAGACACGGAGAAGGAGACTTGACACGCACACTTTCTACCTCCCTTGTTAACTAAGGATGTGCCCTTTTGACAAATTGTCGTGGTTAACACTTATCGCAACCTAAATGTCACCACCTCTCTTGACCTCCTCCTCCTCACACTTCACATGTAACCTCCTCTCTCCCTCTGTAACATCTGTGACCTTTGACATATAGACACAAAGACACTGTGTCCTTGCTTTGTTAAAGATATACAAACTTTTTACTGTTGGTAAATATCAATGCTAAAGTGTTGCCAGCAAAGGGGAAAATCTTCTTGTGAAACATGGATGCATTAGGTGTCTATTTCTACAAACCAGTCCGTCCAAGCTGAAAACCTCTCTCTCTCTTTCATTCTTCTCGCCTTTCCTCTCTCATTCTTCGATTTCCTTCCTTTCCTGTCTGTCTTTCTCTTGCTCTGATACTCTACCTACAGGGCCGCAACATAAAACACACCCACACACTGCGGCTTCCATATGTTTCTCTATTGAGCCTGTGCACACAGAACCAACACATTACACATAGCCTAAGGCAGCTTGGGTGCATGTGTGTTTGAGTGTGTGTGTGTGTGTGTGTGTGACAGTTGTGTCAATACAAGGCAGATATAGCTGGCTCAGCCCTCTCTGATCTTGCAGCCTGGTGGTTACGGCCCCAAACCTTTGAACTCAAGGTCAAAGGTCACACCCCCCCGAGGGCCACAGCTGGCAAAACTGTAAAGGTGGACTGTGTGTGTGTGTATGAATAGCTAAAGGAGAATGTGGGCCACCTTAAAAGAAGACATGCCAGAGAGAGCAAGTGTATGTGTTGGGGGCTAAATTGTTGCAAGGGTAGAACATATTCTTTCATGACACATTGAATAAATGTCACAAGCTTTGACATAATCATTTGACCTTGATCAATATCAGGACTGTGGGGAAAGAAAGAAAGAAAGGGGGAGGGTTGTGAGAAAGATAGAGACAGTTAAAGAGAAAGACCTTGAGAGGAGGAAGGAGGTAGGCCTGGCAAGGCATAAGTGAAATCAAACATTAGAGAAAAATGTGACAAAATATTATTATAAATTCTAATTATTGTATTGAGACAGACAGATAAAGACAGAGACCATGCACCGAACATGAGAGATAATGAAAAGGCTGAGTGAGCGAGAGATAGGAAGATACAGAAAGTGGTGTTTATCTTTTGTCTGTAAAGGTTAACCAGTGGGAGCATCTCTCTTTGACATTAAGCAGCACAGGAAGAGAGGCAGAGGGGTGGAGTCACACAGACTCTGCTCAGAGATGAAGAGGCTGACAGGGTCAGGTGGAGGTAGAGGAGGATGGCAGAAAGGCCTTGAGCCAGACAAAAGATGAAAAAGGAGGAAAAACCAAGATAGGCTGAGAGAGATAAGGAGAGAGGGAAAACAGAGCAAGGCTGGTTTGACAGAGACAGATTGGGAAAAGACAGAATTTTGTGTTGTATTGTGCAGAGTCGTCCAAAGAGGCCTTCAGAACAAAAACAGCACTGCGTTTAAAAGCAAGGGGCTCTGCTCGAAGTATGTTGCTAGCAGCAAAGTGAAAGGAAGAAATACGATCCCGGAAGTTCAGTTTGAGTGTTAGATGAAGATAAATAGATTAAATGCTTATCAGACGCCACATCACTACAAAATGGTTTCAAATACAATGCAAAAGGATTTTAAAAGGTTATCATGATTGCAACCATCAATTGATCCACCTCCATGGGACACAGGGTTACAGTAGAAACATTCAGTTCATTCTAAAAGGTCATCAGATATGGGCGCTTGCACAAATTTGATTGGCTGGTTGCTGGATGATGATGCATTGCATTCTGCAACTTTTTTCATGCTGTTCTTTTGTCAGAATACGGCATTACCTCATTTTCTGTGTTTTGTGCTGCTTTGCACATCCGGATATGTTAAAAGTGTGTCAGACAGCAACTTGAGAAAAAATGAACTCCTGCAGATTTACTGCAGATCATTTTATTGATACAAAGATTCAGTTTGAATAACTTTTCTTTTCTCATCCATTATTTTTAAGATGAATTTTTTTTTAAATTTAGCTTTATTATTTATGACCGTCAACAGTGAAAAGGCAGACAGGAAACAAGAGGGAGGGGGTATGATACGCATCAAAGGTCTCTGGCTTGAAATGATTCAGGGTCACAGGGATTATGGCAATTGCAATACAGCGTTTGCACTCAGATGCAGCGGCTCACAGCTCTCCTTTTCAGTCTATCTATCTACTATGCACTGTAACCACTGGCAACCATTCGGGCTGGGTATCATTTAAAAAAGCAAGACAATACCAATACTAGAAATAGCAATACCAATAGAGAACCTCATTTGATACCCAAAATGTAAATAAGGTGGGGAACGCTTTGGCACACTAAACTGCCAACACTATCAAACATCCTGTTCTTGACATACCACAGACTCTGTGGGCTGTGAGCTCTGTGCCAGGGACAGTTGTGAAAGTCCGCCAGGGCTACCTCTTAGCATCACACGGCTAACAACACAGGTTTAATGACAGTGTTAAGCCATTTCACTCTTTTTTTCTCAAGTTTTTTTCAGGACTGTTGGACTCCGTATTGGATGTTAGCCGGTGATGCCGTGTTAGTTCATGCTAACTGCGCAGACATCGAACTGATCGTTTGCCAAAGGAGAGTAGATCCAGAAATGGCAGCAACAGAAAAATGCCGATCCAGCAGGGAGTTGGATGGTGCTGGATCAGACCCCCGGCACAAAAAGAACTGAATGCTGGTTACTGGAGAGATTAGGGTTATTTAAAGAGTGACAAGTTCCTAGTGACTGTGATAAACACAAAGATGCTCGTTAAATGATCCAGTTGAATTACAACAAAAATGACGTCAACTGACAGTAAAAAAACAAACAAACAAAAAAAAAACAAACAGTCAAACAGGTTGTTAAGCAAACACACCATCTTTTCTGAGAAAATCTATAACAAATAAAACTGTCAAATGCTACTGTCTGAGAAACAATACACCAAAGGCTACATCCTGGTATTCTACCCCCAAAACACACATATTCTCTATGAACACACACAAACGTATGAACATGTGCTTAACACATATGCACATGCAGCACAGGTACACACACTTCAAGGAGACATTCTGACACCTGCGTTGCTTTTCTAAGGAGCCCTGTTTTTGCTTTGCACTGTACATACTGACCTAACGTGCAGTAAAATCAGCTTAAAGCATTCACCCAATGGCAAAAACACACACCTCAGCGTGTGTGAACATGCATGGCGTGAGTAGAGTAGCCATGCTTGGGCTGCTCCAGCCCTTAGTCACTAGTGATTCAGTAGGTGTCTTCAAGTTAGGGCAGCAAGCTTCATACCTGCACACACAAATGAAATAGCAGACTGCTGCAGGAGTGCTAGTAAATGACAGGGTTTTCGTTTTCTCCGTCTTCCCTACATTCACTGTCTGCCAGTGTATGTGTCTCTGTCAAGACCATTTGCTGCTGTGTTTTCTGTTGTGTGTTTAAAGGCGGTCATTCAGAACAAGTTAAATCCTTGAATGAAGCTGTAGTCACTCGCCTGGGGGCAGATACTACAATATGAGCGCTGATCAGCATGCACACTTCTAGGAGCTAGTCGTAAGCGCGGACACTTTGGTTCGCGAACAACTTGGAACGCAGTCACACCGCATCCTGATCGTGTGTGTGAGATCAGGATGCGGGTAGATAAGAACATTTGTGAGATGGTAGTGTTGTTGACTGAAGGACAGAGGGGAGTGGTAATCATTTTTGTCATTCAGTTGGTTAAATCTGTTTAGACTGGATGTTATTTATGATTTTAACCACTCTTCATTTCTCATCCAAACCTCCAAAGATGAAGATATTAAGACTCATCTGTTTTTGCACTTTCTGTCAGATCTGTTGCCATTTAGAAAGCTACATGGCTAATATATCAAATGTCACGCCACTCAAGCTCAATAAACTGGATTTAAACAGAGTGAAGAATGTTTTATTTTGGTGTGCATGCATGAGAGGCAGCAAGTCTGTTTTCTGTCTCATTTGCCTATAAACATGCATGTGTTTGCGAGACTGGAGCTGGCAGAGCTACAGACAGTGAAGAGGAGTGTCAGGTCGACTGTGGTCGGGGCTGTTTTGGCTCAGTGAACTTCTGCCACATGGCTTCAGTAAAAGGTCATGGTCAAAACCACGCCTGGCTCAGAAACCATCACACCCACTCTGACTCCCACACACACACGCAGTCGTGTGACAAATGAACGGATAGACAAGACAGACTTCCTCTTTGGAGAGAAACAAGAAAATGACACCCACTTTAAGAGGAGGAAGGTGACAGACAGACAGACAGACTCACCAACCAGAGCCACACACACACACACACAAACCAAAACTGTCTGAAAACTCAGCAGCCGTGAGCCCACAACCAGACAAATAGGAAGACAGAGAGACAGACACAGAGGAGGAGACAAGAATGAACAGTTGGTAATAAATTGCGTCTAGACAGACGCTAATGAAAGCAGCTCGACTGTGGCTGCTGCTGCCAAAATCAAGACCTGTGAACAGTATGATTTTGTGTGTGTGTGTGTGTGAGAGGGAGAGTTTGTGTGTGTGAGAGATGTTTGTGTAAGCACGAGTAAATGAGCCTTTGATGAATATAACCCTTTTAACACTTGTCATTGGATGTTTTTATCCTGACTGCCCTTTCTCTTTTACGTGCACTCACACGCAGACACACACACACTCATACTCACACACAAACCACAGTAAAGCACAGCAGCTGAGCACAGTGTGTCTCTCACAGCTGTAGGCAGCATTCAGAGCCACAGCAGTGAACGCCGGCACAGTCTTGTGACGTCAATCCTCCAAAATTAAGCAAGGCTTTGCCGTCAAACTTTGAAGCTCTGACTTGTCAACTCATCCCTAAAAAAAGCATCCAACATACCCGAGTGCAGAAACACTGAGCAGAACAAAAACGGCTAAGCATGAATAACACAGCAGTGGGATACTTGAGTACCTCTTTTCAGTATTTACAGAATAAATCATGAGAGCAGACTACCATTTTATTTGTTGACCACATTTATGCTCCAAATGGTTTGAGACCCTTAGGTAAACAAGCACATGCTTTATCTGACCGCCACCAAATATGCATATCCTGCTGTATAGATTATAATCTTAAACAGACTACAAAATGTTGGAATCATGACTTTTCAAAAGCAAAATGTTAAGAGCTAATCAGTTCCCAATGCCAAACAAACATAAAGAGACACTGGTCTTGCTGATCCCTCAAGCTTATGACACACATGTTACTCTTAAGTGTACAACACAACTCTCTGAACACAGTGCTGGTAGCTCCAAAACAACAACATTAGAAGGAAGAGCAGCAGGCAGCTGGCATGCCTAAACTCGCTTCAAAAACACAGTCTGAGAAATATGGCCTGAGGCGTCCCCTTCTTACAAGCTAAACAAAATAAACACATTAGAAAAAGAAGAATATAGAGAGAGACGTTTTTGTCAAGGGTGATAAGTGGAGGGACTCTGATAATGAGTCACAACAATGTTTTCCTCACCCTTCAAGAAACAGTGTTTGTGTGTGAGTGAGTGTGCAATATGAAGAGGGTATTAGCAGAGCTCATGAGGAAGGTGTGTTTAAAGATGCAGGCATTAGCCCAGGATGCACACTTACTGTCTATGGCGCTGGGTGTTTGATTATATGTGTGTGTCTGTGTGTGTGAGAGAGACAAAAGTTGGAGAGTGGTCAGACAAGCCCTGCCAAGCCCACATACCAGTGCAGAGGTGCTAAACTGTACTATCCGATTGCACAATGCCATTTAAGTTAACCGTCACATACCAAAAAGACTGACTCAGGCCTTTACAATTACACCGCTGTGTGTGTTCGCTCCAGACCGCAATGATTTCATACCTAATAAATATAAAAGGCTCCAAATGGAAATTTCTTATTTGCAAACTGGCCACACGGGGTGACTTCAACAATGATCTGTTTGAGAAAGTGAGCTGAGAAGCAGCATGTGAAAGAGCAGCAGAGTATGTCTATATAGGTTACTGTGTGTGTGTGTGTGTGTGTGTGTGTGTGTGTGTGTGTGTGTGTGTGTGTGTGTGTGTGGCTTGCGCTGCATCTTCTGCATCTGCCCACAAAGACTTCTTTATCTGCTGTGGCACACGTGATCCCCACATGGTGGCTCATACCGTCTTCACAGGACCCCCCACACATACAAAGACTCACACAAAGACACACACACACACACACACACACACTCGCATTATGTACTTGCACAATATGACAAGCACTCAATCACTTTCACCAGCAAGTAAGCATACAACCCCATAATGTATACATACCAACCCCGCCTGCTTCCCCCTCTGTGTCTGTATGGAACAGCTCTTCCTATAGGCTGCCGTTCTTAAAGGCAAAGTCTCTGGGCATTTAAACGGGAGGGAGGCCGTCTGGCTGCCCTCCAGACACTGTGACCCCACACTTCCTGCACTGGGTAGGCGCCACAGTAGACGGGCACACACACATATCCATCTATAACCACACACCAGAACATGTATAGGATATCTGCGTGTGTATATGTGTGTGGGGTGGTGGCTAGCCCCTCCCAACCTCACCTGCCACTATTCAGTATATCTATCAAGGTGGAAATGCCATAACAAAGAAACTAAGTCTAGCGAGCAGACAGAAGGCAGAACAGAACAAATCAGAGAGAAGCTTTGTGAAATCTATTTCATGGTGTTGCTGAGAAATGCTTCACATCCTCTGTCTCACCAAACCTGAAGAACATAATCTAACCGGGCTTTACAATAATCTGGGGTTTCATTTTATCCACACTGGAAAGAAAAATAACCTAACGGTCTTTAATATTGCAGCCCTTTTTACCACATTCTATTATATCGGACATCTCAGCAGAAACAAAGCAATTTATTTTAACACCCTGTGCGCCCTACTGTTAGCTGATTGTTATATTGTAATATCACTTTGCTGTTGCACTTGCGATAAATCAGCTAAATGCCTGAAATAAAAATGAAAAATTAAAGTGGCGGAAAAATGCTTGGAGTGGGAGAATTCTTTTGATGGTCAATGACCAGCTCTCCTGAGCCTTATAAAATCGTGCCTTGACATCAACGCAAGAGCTGCTGATGTCAGCGGCGGCTGTTGTTGTGTGAGTGTGCACAGGAGTGTGTGATCATAATGTTCCTCTGATGTTGATACATTTGATACCAGCATGAAAAATGAACGACCAATATGAGCGCTGTCATGTCATATATAAATAACCAAAGACAGCTATAAATATTGTAATGGTGAGTGTAGTGTTACGTGTGTGTGTGTGTGTGTGTGTGTGTGTGTGTGTGTGTGTGTGTGTGTTGGATACAGTATAAATATAACATGCTGGGGGAGGGACTTGGCGACTTTAGACTGGAGCCGGATTTCCACCATTTGCAAATCTTTCAGCGTCACCATGGAAATACTCTGCCAATCTGTTGTAATCATTCCTGTAATCCTCTTCCATAGGAATTCAAGTGCAGGCAGCCTCATGAACACACATCACACACACACACCTAGTTTATGCTAATGCTGCATTTGATCCTTCTACATGTTGTATTGTGTCTTTTGTGTGCAGTATGCATGACTCTGTCCTTGTATTTGAAGTGTGTCTGCGTGTCTGCATAACCATGTGTCCAAGACATGCCTGTGTGTGCGTAAATGTGTGTCCTTGACCAGCTGTACAGGGCAGAGGAAATGAGGCGGAACTCAATCTGGTCCACACCTGTCTGTCTCTCTCTGGAGGGGAGGAGCCTAGGGCCTCACACACACACACACACACACACACACACACACACACACACACACAGACACACAGCTTCATAAGTGCGCTGTTCACATTCTGTATGAGTAGATAGATTATGCATGCAGCAGCCAGCTAAGGAGCTTGGATCTATTAATGTATGCACTGAGACAGTTTTATGTTTGTGTACGCTCCATGAGAGAGTGGAAGGACAGAGAGAGAGAGAGAGCGAGCGATGATGTGTATTTGTGTTTGTGCTGCATGACGGGGTGAGAGAGAGAAAGGGTGAGTGACACACACAGTAAGTATAGAGAAAGAGAGGATGACAGAGACAGGCGAAAGAGGGAGACTCCTTTAGGACAAAACAGACAGGAGCGAGGGATGTGGTGGAGGGAGGAAAGATGAAGAGATTGGGGATGACAGTGTAAGCCACACAAGGACAGTGAGAGAGAGAGAGAAAGAGGGAGACATAGAGAGAGATTGCACTGGTATGGGAGGGTGGGGGTGGAGGGGGGTTACTCCAGGACGCTAGAACCCAGTGACATGACACAGATGCACTGTGCTACTGTGCAGAGAGCAGAGGGGAGGAGGCTACAGAGTGACGAGGAGGAGAAGAAGAAGAAGAGGGGGATGGGTGTGTGGGAGCTTACTGCCTCTCTGGTCTGCAACCACACTATTCTGTGGAGAAGAACATGGTCGGCTCAATGTGGAGATGCAAATGTGTCTTACCATGTTAAAAGAGCTGCATGTGACATCAATTCATTATTACAGAACATGATGAGAATTACTGTCAAATTGGTGCAAAACACAGCTGCTTAATTTTAAACAAATTCAAGGAGATCACATCACCCCTGGCCTCTCCTCCCTCATCAGTTTTGGGGTTGATTTACAGGGCAGATCTTCAGGATCCCAGATTAAGACTGAAGCCAACTGCTCATGTCCATGTGTTAGAAATAGTTGCTGTAGACTGATCTGATAGATGGATCTACTCAAAAACTTTAAATTTTAAATATCTCATAGCATATTACTAAGACCTTATTTCCTTTGTGCACAAGAGATGCTGACTGAGATAATAAAATGGATTACAGTGGTATAAGAGGGTAATATAAGACAAGCATCCCTCTCTCTCTCTCTCTCTTTGTGCTGCTGCTCTAGCTTTCACATGAATCTGCGAGCAGTTCAGACTTGTGTCATATTGACAGTGTGAGAGAAATATTACTACTTTGATCCAACGTAGTAAGACTACAGTCTTGACTCAAATGCCTATTCAGGCATGAGACTGACATTAAATTGCCATCAGATTAGACTTGGGTATTACGACTCCATACCTTTGAAGCAGTGATACTAAACTTGCGGCCCGCGGGCAAAATCTGGCCCCAGGTTGGCCACCCCCAACCGTTTTCTAATTCACAATGACCATAACTTTACTCACACTGGGATTGTTTTTGTACATATAATATAAATACAGTGCCAGAGTGCATGGAAAAAAAAGCATCAAAGTTTGTTTGTTTGTTTGTCGGGGAGCCCAGTGGCTCAGTTGGTAGAGCGGGCACCCCATGTACACAGGCTGTGTCCTCGCATGTCGTCCCCTTTCTTTCCCCCTTTCATGCTAAGTCTATCCTGTCCAATAAAGGCAAAAAAGCCCCTAAAAATATCTTTAATTTTAACATAAAAAAAAATAGAGCTTGTGCCACAATCCCCCAGACCCCACAACAGAGATCTGGTCTCAGACCTGAATGTCCTCCCTTCCTATAAACGCCCCTGTGTACACCTGACCTGTGCGGGACAGCTGTGACGTCCCCCTGGCCTCCTCTCATTTTGTAAAAATGGCCCCTATGCAAAACAAATCGAGCAGCCCTGCTTTTAAGTATTGACCGAAATAACCCAGTACCAAGTAGTATCAAAACTTCTCCACTATGATACCTGCATTTAATCCTACTTGCACCCACCACAAGCATTCTTTGGTTTGTACTGCAATGTCTAATTGGCACTCCTGCAGCAGCTACCACCCATTCAGTCTGTGGTGTGGTGAAGTCGAGTGCAGCGTATTGCACAGAGTTGGCAGTTGGCGTGCCCAGATGCTACCAACACGTTCGACAGTATGGCTATACTACGCGCTGTAGGCGTCTGGGGAATGTTTTCATTCACATGATGGGTATCGAATGAAGTTGACAAAAATATATCAAATGAAATACTCTGTTGGTATTTTGGTATTGGTATCACATTATGAGTACAGGAATTGGTACTAATATTGTGCTTTTTAAAATGATGCCCAGTCCTACATCAGATTAATATAAAGGGGTAAACAAAGAAACACCAGGGTGGGACAGAAGAGACAACCCATCTCTGTGGCAGCGAGCAACGGGGCGTATCAGGAATGTCATCTTATAGACAGTTTTAGACATAAAGGCTGCCAGTCATCTCCAACTTTACTCTTATTGGTTTCTCGAAAGTACAGTAAGATTTTACAACTGGACAATTATGTTTAAAAATACTACATGCAACCATTTTAATGCAAAACAGTTTCAGATGCACACATTGGTGCATATAGAAAATTATATAGGCAGTCTCGTCTGCTAGATAACACATACACCCACAACATATACACACATGATCTCATTTCCAAGTCGCATGTAGAGGACCTTACAGCAGAAGAATGTGCTTCCACCCACACACACAATCACTTGTATTTCTTTTCACTACAGAATGCCAAACATTAGCATACATATATGCATGCAGGCGGGCTATCAGTCTGCCAACATATAACAGCAATGCCACCCCCCCCCCATTCATTTCATCCCCTGCTTTCCTCCATCCCTCCCTTCACACCTGCCAGGCCTACAGCAAGGTCACACACCTCAATTACCCTGCACGCACACACACGCAGACACGCACATGCACAAAGAGCGAGAGAGAGGGAGCGCGATAGGGAGGGAAGATAAGAAAGGAGGGGGCGAGAGCAGATTTCACGCTACCCTGAGCACTGGCTAGCATGCACCAGTGTTTCTGACATTTTATTTATGATGTGCAATGTTCAGTACCTGCCCTCTCCTCTCTGCTTTATCTCCGTCTTTGTGTCTGTGCTTCAAACGACCGTAAGCAGTCTACTCTTTGATGAACACCTTTATCAGCAAAAACATATGAATAGTTACAAATTATGGTATTTGCACATATTCTGTGCAACACAGGAAGCTTCTACCCTCACCGGTTTACACCGCATGGTTTAAAAATCCGAAAAGTGACAATGACTAAACATTTCAAGAGGTTATACTTTGTTTTTTCATGAAAGGGATCATTATGAAGTTTCATGTTCAGACTGCAATATTCACAAAAATATGATCACAATTATTTTGCCTGCAGCAATGTAATGCGAGCAGCCACTACGGGACTTAATAATTGCTGGCTTAACATCACTAATAGTCTGGATATCAGGCTGCTACATTGACACTAATGTGCCTTACAAATAGAACATCATGAATCCCAATGTGCCTAATAGCCATATTAATGTACTAGCGGTGAATGTGATCCTCCTATTAGGGCTTTTTGTATCTGCAGGCAGACTGCTGTTCACCCATGCAGCCACGGGAGGCAACCAGCTGTGTTTACACTGTGGGCTAATACAGCCGCCATATGGCAACAGAGTACAGGACGCGCACACATGCACACTGCTCCTGGAAACTGCAAACACACTGCCCAAACAGCACACAGTGCACGCTCTGCCCCGTGTTAAAGCTCCAGTTTGATTGGAAACTCTGAATAAAAGACTCAGAGGAGCCTAAAACTTATGAAAGAACAAACAGCAAGATTTCTGAGAATATATTTTGTAGCAGTGGGCAGTGGGAGGGTGGAGAGCTCCAGTTTTGGCTCATTAGAACCACAACACTGCCTCAGTATATTAAAACCACCTACACGTCAGCCTATAACCATCAGCTGATGAGTGTAGGAGTTTTTAATGTGTTAGCCGTCTCTTATTAAAGGCTACTCAACTCACACAGCTCCTTACATGCTCGGACTTGGGTTTTTGTATGCCTCATGTACATATATCAGGTCATAGTTTTCATGTTCGTGCTGAATGAACACGAGAGGACGAAGAAGACCGATTATGCAGTGTTGACCATCTGACAGAGGAGACATCGACACACACTGTGATAGAAATCCTGTGGGAGAGTCAGCCTGTCTCATGACCTCCTCCATCCCTCTGCACCATCTAACCTACACACACACACACACACACACACACACAACTATATTGTAACATTACAGTGTAAGCAGCTTCCAGAGTGAAATCTAATACAAGTCAAACAAAGGAAACAGAGAAAATCAATTATGACACCAACACTGACCCCCCACCAAGCACACACCCATCAACTTTTCTTTTCTCTTATGTTTGCAATCAAAGCCATCTGATCACAGCATGTGTGTGTGTGTGTGTGTGCGCAAGCGAGAGAGACAGATGCAAAAAGCCAGAGGAGTTGAGGTTTTGGACAGATGTATTTCTAGGTTTTGACTGACACAGATTTACAAGTTTATGGTTAGGTGCGGAAAAGGGAGACCGGACAAGGGAGAGAGGGATGAAAGACAGGAAGGGGGGGAGACAGAAAGGAGAGAAGGCTGTGAACAGAGAGGGGAAGATATAGGAGAGAGGGAAGGAGAGGCAGGGTGCAGACAGACAGAGGAGGGATGGAGGGCTCAAGTCCTTGAGACAGATATCATGTTACCGGTCTGGGGGCAAGCAAACACACACACACACACACACACACACACACACACACACACACACACACACACACACACACACACACACAGACCTATAAAGGTCACAGTGCACTCACTGCCCTCCAGACACACTCACGCAGCGACACAGATATCCTCGTAAATGCTCAGAGGCAGCCGCAGCTTTGATTTGTCACACTGTGTTTTATACACACACTGAATGCACACCTGCCATTTCACAAATGCATGAATGACACACTTTGACTTATTAAATAATGTCTCCACATACACACAGAAGAATCTGCTAAAACTCAATAATAAAGAAAGCAGGTGAGTTACATTGGACAGAAAATTAAACAGGTTATAAAGTAGCAAATTTGAAGGATTAAACTAGATCTTACCAAATAAACCGACTCTTGTGCGGCTCAGCTGTGACTTGTGACTCACGTATTGAAAAGAAGTGGAGCGAGAAACATTGTGTGACACAGGCGCATGTACAAAGGCACAGTTCTCCAAGTTACACAAGTGACAGGGGTCAGGGTTCAGTATGGAAGTGGGTTAAAGAGACAGGCTGTATAACACAGGAGAGAGAGCAAGATCAGGAAAAAGACAGGAAGAAAGGGGAGAAGACAGCAAAGAGGAAGTGGCAGGTTGGGTAAAAAAAAATATTAGAGGAGGGGGAGAACAGTGTGGCATAGGAGGAGGAGGAGGAGAAGGGGGAGGAAGTGAGTAACATAGGAAGGAGGGGGTAGAAATGTAAGAGAAAGATTAGAAGTAGGAGGAAAGGACACTTCTAAACGCATAATATACAAAGCAAAACTTCCCCCTCCTCGTTGATTAGTTAATTACAGCTGTCACGCTGCAAACACACACGCAAATACACACCCTTCTCTTCCTTCTCTTCTCCTTTTATTAACCCCCCACCTCCTTAGAAACATAATTTGGTAAATGCATTACTGTAAGTCAATCAGCTGGATCGATTGAGGTCACTGTGGGGCCACTCACATGTCACAGCCGATGCGTGTGTATGTTGTGTTGTACATCCACAGATGTGCACTAACCTGATTACTGGAATCGGATGTGAGGTTAACTTGTGTGTGTATTGCTGCGTTGCCCATGTTGCTCAGCTTCTAATGTACAAGTAGCCTATATTGTTAAGCATTAAGCATTAGGTTTCAATGAAGACTCGTTACTTATTACATTAACTTAGAAAATGAAAACTGGAACACATCATGTCATGGCCTCATATGTGCAGCCTGGGATTGCATCGTTATTACATAAAGTGAGTAAAACCAGTGAGACCTGTGAGACGAGGCACGACTGAACACTATGTTTTCGTGTTGCATCAACAGCAGAAGCCAAACACAAACATACCTGAGAGCAAAGCGAGCTCCAGACAGAGACACACCTTTTCATTCACAAAAACTGCCCAAGGCACTCAAACTGAGTGCAAAACCAAAGCTGCATCCACCTTTGAGAGTGGTCCCAAGCACTCAGCTTCACACACAATTGCGGATGCAGACACAAGTACAGAGACAACTTCAAACAATTAGAAGCCAGGCATGACCACATCAGTTGATGAGAAACACCACAAATAAACAAATAGAGAGAAAACAAAAAGGAGGACAGCATTAGAGCAGAAACCTTCAAAGAGCCTGCACATTTGTTGCGTGCACAATTACAGAGTGCAGTAAAAACACAGAGCATGAGCCAGTTGTCATGTGTTTGTGTGTGTGTTTATGAGAATGTGTTTGTGCACTCATACCTGTTTTTTTTTTTGTCATTCACATTAAAGGCATTTAACATCTGCTCTAACCCTGAGCGCAAGCTTCAATGCAGATATTACTAACATTAAAAGCAGCTAATAATAAACACAAGCAATGCAACAGAGGGGCAAAACACATTTCTTCATCTCAGAAATGGTCATGCATCATTTTTTGGGAAATAAAGACGCACTGCAGAAATAAGAGCAATGTCTAGTAAAAGTTGTGCAGTCAAACACCAGACAGGTTATAAAAGTCAACACTCTTTCAAGTGACTGAACCCTTCAACATTTCTCTTTCTTCTCTTTCTCATTCCTTCCCCCTAAATCATGAGCTATAAAGAACTCTGATCCTTCATTACAGAGCGAGCACATTTTAACAATCCACAACCTTTTCACACACATTATGCAAGAGACGCTATAAACACACACACAGCTCCACTGTTGACCTTTGCCAAGGAGTGATAAAAATCAGCCATGCAGCGAGGGCTCGAGAATGCAGACGCACACGCACACCTGTGTCAGTCAGTCACAAGCTCCTTGTTACGGAGGCCAACACAAGAAACCAATATAACAGTCACACAATCTCTGTGTGTTCAGGTGCGTGCATGTGTGTGTGTGTGTGTGCTGGATTTCATCTTCACTCAGTCTGCCAATCCCCCGTCTATCCCCAGTAGTAGTGACACGGCCTTCTCCTGACTGAGACAACTGGAAGCCATTACCTTAAATCAACAAACCTCAGCTCGTCTCCATTGCACAAAGACGCCATGTGCACACTCAGCACACTACCTCTGCCAATGGCCCTGTGTGTGTGTGTGTGTGTGGGGGGGGGGGGGCGCATTTTAAATGTCTAAGCATGGATATTTTTCTCTCACTCTCCCAGATATCTCTCCATCTCCTGTCCTTTTCTTTTCTTTTCTCTTGTGCATCTCCCTGACTGCAGCTCTGATCCAGACCAACTTGAATTAATAAGAAAGTCAGGCCGCAGCACGTGGATCTGACCTTCCACCAGACTGCCGAACCTCCCTGTCTCTGTCTTTCATCATGTCTCTGTCGCTCTCTTTGTCTTATTCTCTGCTAATCATACACAGCTACCTACACAGGCTACTTTCTGTGGCGGATATTAGCTCCAAGGCCGAAGCTAATCTGCCTGAACCCTATGACCCCGCATAATAGAATTAACCACCTAAGCCTTATCCCTCTGTGCATTAACCAACTGTGCTATTGAATATGAAACTGGTGTAGTCATAGATAAAACCTCACATCAGAACATTTAGCCACAGGATGAAATGAAACTACTGTACTACTTGTATGTGTGTGTATGTGCCATAGAAACATGCTTTGCAACACAGCCTGTTTCTTAAAGGAACTGGCACACATTCTGGAGAGTATTTCTCTGAACAGCTGACTGTTGTGTAAGGAGGATACTGTTAGAATTTGCACAAATGTATATGTGGTATTTAGTACACCACATTGCACCTTGGAAATCTTTTAGAGACAAGGCCAGCTGGTACCACCCACTACATATACACAACCCGCAATATTTGCTCCAAACACACTCTGTTTTAAGTATTAACTAGCAAATCTGAATATACATGCATATCTTTATTTTCACTCTATGATGCCACATGATGCTGCACTAAACTCAACTTTGAATCAGGGCTACTCAATCTTTCATTTTTTGATGTCACTGCAATGTCAGCTTGTGCGAGAAACACATTGCGAAAGACTGTGATATTGAAATTTGAATATAGTAACAACGTGTTTATTTACATTCTGTCTATAGGCGCTATTTTGTCTGATATCTGCCATGCTGTTAGCTCTCTCCGGCCAATCAGACAGAGCCCTCGTCATTGGGGGTTATTTGATTGGTCAGAATCCTTTAAAAAAACAGCACGTCAGCTGTCTGGCAATATTTTGAGACATGTATAGCTGCAGACACATTCCATATGGAGCATACATGACACGCCCCTAAAACCCGCACTCACCACCAGTACAAGGCAAACTCACCGACTTCTACAATGCCACATTGTAGAGAACAAATATGAAGTGTAGATATGGTGGGCATGTCATGTAGCTAGTGGTTTGGTCATGTAGCTGCTCTGTCTGCAGCTGTGCCTACTTGAAAACTTTGGGTACAGGTGAGGCAACGTGGCACAAGCTCAGGTTCTACGCAAGACAGGCTTGAGTGGTACAAAATCTTTCATACCTGGCTGATTTTCACCAGGGTATACAGTATATCATTGGTGTAAATGTGCGGCACTAACAAAGTGTTGTCTTTCAGCTAACCTGCCTGTTCCACTAGAAGAGACCAGAGACTGAGCTCTGCTGGTGCATGCTGTGCACTACATACATCGAGTTTAATGGAAAGAGGAGCGCCTGTTTATGACGGTATCGAAAAAAATACCTTTGGCATTTCTAAATACTCTGCTATACCGTAACATCATGATACTGCAAACCCAGTGCAAGACTCACTTTAATATTAAGTAATATTTGTCATCGCAATATTCAGTGTTATCGCATAAATCCTGAAATATTTATGAAATTTCAGGGAAAGTGGAGTGTAGTATTGTGATAAACGCAGGAAGAAGTGCCAAAAAAACATGAACCAACATACAATTAGTAATTACATATGGCGAAAGTTAGCGCAAAAATTTAAGAGGTATCTGTAAATTATCACTTTGAAGACTCACAACTGAATTTAACTTAAGTCATTATGCAAGAATTCTGGCAAAAATCACATCCTATAAATATACAACATGTAACATTCTATTGATCAGAGTAACAAACAGAAATTTATTTACATGATTGTGTCTCAAATTATTCCTCGAACACAAGCTGTTATTAACCCAGCTCCAGCCCCTCTCACCACAGACACAACCCAGCCACGGCGCCAGCCAGCGAGCCTCCCCTCACCTCCACCCCTGAACCTCCTCTCCTGCCTGTCTGCTCCTCTCCTTCTCCTCCCCCTTTTCCCCTGTTTTAAACACAAGGCAGCCCACCCCTCCCCCTCTCCTCTTCTCTCTCTCTTCTTTCTGTCTCCCTTTTTCTTCTCCAGGCAGCACACTCAATCACCCTCACCCTCCTCCTCCCCCCTGCCATCTCAGCCTCCATTCCAATGAATGCACAATCTCCCCCCTTCAGCCGTGGGGGGACTGCCCCTGGGGCTGAGGAGGGGTAGTGAGTAGAGCAGCACACATGCACACACAAATTCAATCACAAAAACACCCCTCCACCCATCACCTCCTCTGTGTGTGTGTGTGTGTGTACGTGCACATCTGCAGAGGAACACAGGAGCATGGTGGGTGACAGACGGGGGTGGGAGGTTTGGGTGGCGTCCTAATGGCTCTCAATGCAGGAAATGGCTTGTTGCTACACAGACAGCTCCAGAATCAACTGTCATCACGGGCCAAATCCCCATATTTTATCTGCATCTGCAAAACACACACGTTCCCTCACAGCTGGGCCGGGTCACCCCCTCCCCCCAACTAATGACTATGCAAAACTGGAGCCTACAGAGAAAAAACAAAACACCGAAAACAACAGCCATAATGTAAAGTAATGGAATCTCTCTCGCCACATTATGGATGCTATTATACTTTATTGCTTTGGGCCCAATTAAAAACATAACTTTTGTTTTATGTTGTATCTTTTCTCTTCTCGCATGTTTTTTTTTTTTTATTGTTTTGTTTTTTATTGTCCTCTTTACTGAGAGGAAAGGCATACTGGGTTCAGAACATCAGACTGTTAAGTTAGGAAAGGCCGAGAGATGAGAAATAAATCCTTTAACATGATAAACTCACATAACAATTTGCACATAAACTTTATTTTTTTTAAAGGTATACAGAAAATATTTGTATATCAAATGCTATGAATGACACAGAAATAAAAACTTTATATTATCAAATCATTTCTACTATAAAATATAATCTGATATGCCATACGTTGTTCTGCATATTATACAACTGCTCTATAATATAATAAAAGCCCATTCTAAATCAAGTTAAGTTCAAGCATTTATCAGATAATAGTTGTCTTTTTAACTGTACAGCGGATTTTTCCACAGTTACTTCATGAAGTTACTTCATTTAATCAAATAAACAGAACTCCATAAAGAAGTAATCCATCCTAGCATAATTAACTTTGGCATACCATAATATAATATGATACCATAACATATTCTCCTATAATACAGCGTTCTCTGTATTCAAGGGAAACAGCAGAACAGAATAAACAGATTACCGCAGCATTAGTGCTGGCTGTGTCCTGTGTAGAGTATATCCTAATCGGGCAAGGCTATGTCAGGTAGTGAGCGAGCAGCTATGATGTATTCCAGCCCACAGCAGGCGACCCTGGCTGAACTGCGCCTGGCACGCCATTGGATATTGGATAATCGCAGTTGGACAGGAAGTTGTGGAGGAATAAAAAAAGTAAGACAAGGAGAAAAAAGGAAAGGAGAAATGTCAGAGAGTAGAGGATGCTCTACTTCCGCTGGTAATGAACTAATGAAAAGAGAGAAAGGAGGAAATTCCCCAGGGGAGGGGGGCAGGAAGGGTGGGGGTGACAAATGGAATAGTAACAGTGATTTTTGCCTTGTGTGTTGAAGTGTGTATGTGCGCATGTGCGGACCGGGCGCTCACGTGTGTGTGTGTGGAGGAGTACTGTAGGGATCAGTTTACAGTAGTACGCGTGAGATGTCTTTCTAGTGAGGCTTTTATTCTAGGAATATTTGTATTGGTTTGAACACGGGGGGGCATGGATTTAATTAGGACAGGGACTGATATACACACATACGCTCACACACACACACGCACACACACACACAGTCACATACTGACACCAATATTAGCTCCAGGCAGACGCCGGCACAAGTGTTATGTTTCTCACACCCTCACGCAGGGAGGAGCATGCACACACACACACACACACATACACACACAAATACACAGAGCGCCGGCTCCCATTAGCTCTTTATATATCAGTAACACACACACACACATTTACAAAACGAGTGCCGACCGCAGCCCAGACTACTGACAAGAACAAGCTGAAAGCCCCCAGACCACAACACGCTGGACAGGACAACACACACTGTGTAGCACAGCGCTGTGTGTTTAACTATGTGTAAGAAGCTAATGGAAGCCGGCATCTGTGTGTGTGTGCACAAGAGATAGGCAGTCACCGATTAATGCTTAGGCAGCAAAGTCACAAGATCCATGTTCAATACAGTCACCTGTCTATTTCACGATGGAGAGATAAAAAAAAGGCGATTGGAAAAATAAAAAGGAGAGAAAAAGGAGAGCAGGAAAAGAAAAAAAGAGAGAAAGCTTTTGTGCAAACTGGCATATAAATCAGTGAAAAGCTATGAGTGAAATTAAAGACAGACTACAGAAGTGGATGAAGAAGGTGAAAAGGGGTGAGAAAAAAGGGACAAAGAGATAAAGAAGTAAAAATGAACTACTTTTCTGTTTTGTTTTCCGCGCCGGTGAGCCAGCTGGCTGTGTAGCCGTCAGGGGTATTTAAATGGCCCGGCTCTGACATGAACCACTGGTTTTTAAACTAACATGTTGGAACATTCAAGACTCTTCTTAATACGATTCCCTTTTGTTTCCCAGTTTGTGACAATTACTTTAAAATCTTTCATGAAAAGCAGCAGAAGACATGAAATAAAGACTGTGGGAGCTTTCACTCTCTCCACCTTCAGCACACAACCAGCCAGGACGGGACAAATCTTTTACCAAAAAGGGGCTCTTTAGTCCAGTGCTTGTCTATTTTGGGGCATCCTTCACATGCAAAAGTTTGGGAAGCCCCGTGACATAAACATTCAAGCCCATCCACAAAGACACGCACACACACAAACACACACACATGCACACACAGCCCCAGCTGGAGCACACAAGCTCCCTTTGTGCTGCATTCCTCACGCCTTTTAGCCTTAGCTTCAGCCTTTAGCTTAGCTCCTCTCCATCTGCACACACACACATACACACACACAGCAACTTTCTCCTGCTTTTGTCTGCAGAGCGGTAGCAGTGAAACAGCTGAGAGCTCGTGGATAGGAGGCTTGTCTTACCGTGGCCAAGCTCGGGTCGAGCTCACAGGGAGACACAGGGTCGGCTTGGTGGTGTAAAATCCCAAAGAGGTTTGTTAAAGCGTCAGCCAGCTCAGCAGATTCCCACTACCTTTCCTTTCCTTTCCTTTCCTTGCCTCTCCTGCTGCCTGCCTCTCTGCCTGCCTGCCTGCCTGCGCTCCCAGCTTTGTGTGTGCCTTGTATTTTCCCTTTAAATTGCACGGGCTGCCTCCCCCCACCTCCTCGGCACACACACATACGCACCGAGCCAGCACACAAAACACACACTGCTCCTGAATATGACACTGTTGTCAAAAGCATCCAGTGCTCTTGTTGTTGTTGGTATACATTTTTTTTCTTATTCTACAGCCTGCAAGGGGAAAAAAAGAAGAAAAAAACAGACCAAAATAAAAAATCCTTTGTCTTTCTTCTTCTCTCCCTCTTTAAAAAATAAAAGTGACTCTCGTTTTAGATCCTCTTCTTCCTCTCCTCTATCTGTGTTTCTCTTCCTCACCCTCTCTCTATATTCTGTCTCGCTTTTTTTTTTTCCCCACTCAGTAGTCAAACAAAGAAAGGAAAGGAACAGAGCGAGCTCACACACGCGCACAAACACACACAGACATACACAACACACATTCGCTTGCTGCTTTCTCTCTCCCTCTCTCACATACACATGCACAGGCTCGGAGCCCAACCCCCCAGCCTGCCTCCCTCTGATTTTTTTTTTTTCACTCCCTGCCTTTCTCTAAACAGCACCTCCCCCCTTTCCACCCCCCATCCCTCCCTCAGCCTGATCTGGCCTCGTTCTCATTCGTCTACCACCCCTCCCTCTCTCTCTCTCTCCATCCTTCCCCTCCCTACCTCTGTGTGTCAAACAGATGGGATTGGAGAGCAGAAGGAGCCTCTGTGTTCACTCTACCTCGATTTCTCTTCTTCATTAGTGTGATGCAAGCCTGATGGAGACGTGCGTTAACCTACAGTGCACACGCTGATGATTAAAAAAAGTAAAAACTAAACAAATCAATATGGATGCAGATAACCTTGATCTGGGTTGTAAAACGCTGCAGTGTGTGTTGCTGCACAGATGTGGATTTGTTGCACCAACATCTCTGCTCTAACAGATGTGTGAAGCCAGCGATAAGGGTTTAGCATGTGGCTGGATGAGAACAATGGCTTCCTAGTTCAGAATAGATCTGGTACATCATGAGCACCGGAAGACTTGGAAACTCTTTTGCTGCTTTTATTAACTTCATTCAGCAAGCATTAAGTGTTTTGATTGGATTTTCTATATCTAATTTTTGTTTCTAACTCAACGAATTCGATTAGACGATTGCTTAACTGCTGTTTCCTCTTTGTAAACTTAGTTTGCTGTCCTTATTTTGGTTTAATTTTGAACCTGAGTAGATCATTGTGGTTCAATACAACTTGAGTCTGACACCGGGTGCGTGTCCCTTTTTTATCATTCTGTGCCCCCTCTCTAAATTCAGATGTTCTTGCGGGTCACAGTGCAGACAGCACTGAAAAGAACAAGCTAAAAGCCCCTAAAGGAGTAGCTGCTGCAGAGGCGAGTGAAAGCAGCTTTTGAACCCAATGCAATGAACGATAAAGTTTCACTTTCACTGCGTCTTACATTCTACTGCTCCTTCTGTGCCCAGAGTATGCTCTGTGCTCCAAGAGTGTCATGCAATGAATAGGCGAACAGTAACGGCACTCGTAAAGAAAGGCCCAGCCCTAAAAATATAAAAATCAACATGTGGCAGCAGATGTTTTAATCATGGCGAGCTATCACAAATAAATGAATGTGTGGCAGATCTTGTATCGTAATTACAGAGGTGGGATGAGACTGGGCGAGAAACCAGAGCAGTCAGATGATCAGACACATTGAACCACGACAATGGTTTAGTCATATTATCTAAACCACATTATTTGAAGTTAAAACCAAAAGTGAGCGCACCCAAAATGTCAGTTATAATTTCTCTAACTGTGCACACACGCAACTGCTGTAAGTATTGTAGGTTAAAGTCAAAACAGGAAGTTGGTCTATAGGCTGGATATTTACAATGAACAATATGGGTACTAATTAAATCATTTGCCATCGGTTTCTCTTCACAATGCATTTGGCTGACTTTGGTGGGTTTGTTGAGAATCTCTGATTATTTGACTGCACACACTTCTTGTTCTTGTACCCCTTTTCTATTACCAATAATAACAATATCCAGAACTACTGAAGTAAGTCGAAAGTTGTTCTCTCAAAGAATTAATGTCAATATTTATGCATTACGTTATGGATTTCTCTCTCTTCTTCTGTTGTGTTATCAGTGGGTGATTTCTTGTTTAGTTCCTCGAGGAAATCACTTGACATTTGTTGAACAAAGGAAAAGCTTTCCAGATCAATATTACATAATGTGTTTTTTTGTGCATTTGTCAGACTTCTCAAGTTGCACAACTATTCAAAATGACATTTACAAACTCTCATATAATGTTTTCTAACAAATAATCTTTTGATTGCCCTTTACTAAATGAGTTGGTGCCAAATGTGCTACTTTTACAATGAGCACAAATACTATGTTTGACTTCCACTGAGCTTTCAGGCTGAAACAGAGGAACAAGTAGTGCCCAATTGTTGGCATGTGACACCTACACACAAAAAAAATACATGCTTCATGTTTCCTTTTCTGCTTCGGGAGATGTTTCCTATCGCTCACGTTCACACACACACACACACACACACACACACACACACAGAGCCTGCCCTCTTGAGTGCCGGCCACGTGCAGGAGGATGAAATTCCAGAGTGGAGAGAAAAAGTACAGTTTGGAAAGCCGAGAGAGAGAGAGAGAGAGAGAGAGAGAGAGAGAGAGAGAGAGAGAGAGAGAGAGAGAGAGAGAGAGAGAGAGAGAGCGGTAGGGGGTGACGGTATGGAAAATACAGCATGCAGCCGCTGCACTCTCTGACCAGGGCATAGGCTGGAGGAAATATAGGAACTACTACTGCACTCACTGACTCCTATAGACCCCCCCCCCCCCCCCCCCCCCCTACATAAAGAAGCCAGGGCACCAGGAGCCACAGCTCCAGACTGCATGACTAGAATGGAAAGGTAACAGAGAGTACTGAGACAGAAACATTGAAGGCAAACTGAGAAGTTTCCATAAAATCAGCAGCTGAGTATGTGCTAGTTGTTGAGCGTATGTGCCCTCAGAAAGAGGTTAATTTCATTGTAGCTCCTGCTGTATAGCATGCATGTTCTAAATCAGCCTGTTTGAAGTGGAGACCTTTCATCAGGGAACAGCTGCCATGGAAAGTTATACAGCTGATAACCACTTCTAATTAGTTTTATCTCATACAGTTAAGTCAGAAGAGCCTTGAACTCTGCACATAGTTTAATGAACACTAATGCATTAGATTAATTTTTTGAACCTGTTGTTGAAGCGGGTTTTATCGAATGCTGTGTGTCATTAGTTTCTGATGTGTATCTACTCAGTGATTTGACATATTCTCCACCTAATGCTCAATGCTTTTTTGTCTGTTTTCATCAGTTTACACTATTCAACTTGCACTCTGAAAACAAAGACACCTGGAAAAATTAAAGACTCACTCACACTCTCAAATTTTAGCTGAAAACCTGAAAACTTGTCATCCAAATTCTGCAACAGAAGAATGTCGTCTGAATAAAGAGAATTCATGGATGTAAAACGTTAAAATTATGTATTGACTTCAGGCTTCTGCCAAGATACATGTAAACATTGCTCTGTATAGAGATGCAGATATGGGCTTTCTAACTCACAGAAGGGCCGACTCTCATTTCCAGGAGTCACACTGCAATACACATTGGCAGTCTGGTGCATCAAACAAACATTCACTTTGAGCAGGGGAGGACATCTCATATCACCGGAGCATCCAACAAGGAAATTTAACAATGAACCAAGAGAGAAAATTCACACTAACGAGTTAATTAAATCATAAAAACAAGTGAATACCTGCACACAACACTGGTGCATGATAAGAGACTTAACATTGCACACCACTGTCTACACTTTGGCCTTTTAAATTAGAAAATCAGATAGCTATTGCTTTGACATAGAAGCAGAATCGCCTTATTTACCAAGTTTTTACATGACAACGCATTTGTCCTTAGTGTTTAAACCCTACTTCTCTTGGAGCAGCTCTCCATCCACTGTAGCCCACAGAGATTGCACTTTCGAGCAGCCTCTAAAGTCCCTTCTTTATTCCTCCTGTGCATGTTTACACAGAACCAAACAACTCTGGCAACATTCCGCTCCAGTGTGTGATTTTCGGTAGCATCTGCTTTTGCAGAACCAAAAGAGGCCTGACGTTTAACCCAACGACACCGACCTCTTGTGTGACATGTAACATGCTTCAGCAGCGCTCTCTAAACAATAACAATGGCGTAACATATCATTAACAATCTTTTACCTCTGTTGTATGGCGCCGCATTTTTTTTCTCTGCTCGGAGAGTTAGGAGCCCTAGAATCTCACCTTTTTTCCGAATTTGTGGACATTTACTGCCGCTGTTCTTCTTTTTAGTAGCTGCTAATCGCTAACAGCTGCTTTTTAAATCTAAACATCACACTTTCTGCGTTTAAGTTTCACACAGAACAGACCTCGTTACGGGGCTGTTACTACCTCCGATCCGGGCTCAGAGGCAAGACCACTGTTCCCCTTTTCGCGATTGGATGTTATATACAGAACAGCAAGGTGACATAACGGTCCAATATTTCTGCCATGAACATGCAGAGTAAATGTTGATACGAGGACGAGCTCCAGTCTGAAGCCAGTGCTTTAGTTAAAGTGTATTGCCCCAATAAACACAAGGAGAACCTGCAAACAGACAGGTCAAAACCAAGTTTCAACTTATTCACAACACAAGGTAACAACGTCTTTGCTCTAAGTGAGGCTTACATTTCCAACACAACCTTGCAGATTACAAAGAACTCCACACGGACAAACTGCGTCAACAGAGCACATACACTGGCCAATAGTTTGTGTTTTTGGAGGTTTCATTTCTCGTGTACTGCCTGGGGCCCTGGAAGTACTGTAATTAACCACTACAAAATAACAAATGATCAGCGTGCACACAGACCACCAAAAAATGTGCAAATATCACAAGACTGTTTCCTTCTAAACTAAACAGTTTCTGAATGTTGAATAAACTGGCTTTCAATTTTGTCCTTTTCACTGATTCAAACTTTTGTCAGGTTGTAAGTATTCTTAAATATTATCCATTTATATTATCCATTTTTTTCTCATCATCTAGCAGTTATCCTCCTATCACTTCCAACAGGTGCTAATTGTTTGGTGCCAGTAGCTGCACTCTGCATGAACCTGCACATCAGTGTATATGACTTGCCTTCACCCCAAAACTAACCTTGCAGCCAAAGCTGCAAATAAGACTTTGACAATTTATCTGGTTAAATGAGGGCAAGTAAAACCAGGTGAGTCGATGACAGAGAGTAAGGAGCGGAGGAGGAAACCACCCAGGGAGGAGGACGAGGAGAGAGGGCCAGTCAATATGGTGGCACGTTACATAATTCTCTTGCTGTATTGATTTATCGCCTTGCTGATTTGGCCCCTAGCCAGTATGCAATAGCATTTGTAATATTTGAGCTGAAGCCCAGACGAGGAGAGAGAGGGAAAGAAGAGAGACTTAGATGGTGAGGGCAGATAGATGGCGACTGATAGAGAGGACAGTGAAAAAGCGGGTAAAGATGTAGAAGCGCAGAGAGTGAGTAATAGCTGGGAATTTTGGGATGCAGCCAAAGTGACACCGATAAAGAGAGCGAAAAGAGAGCAAGCAGCGACGGATAATGAGAAGAGACAGAGGGAAACAAAGCGTTTAAGAGAGCGTTTAATTGAGCGAGATGGAAATAGCTGAGATTTCGGGGAGAGGAAACAAGTGCAAGCCGGGATGAAGAGATAGTGACAGATCGAGGGAAGGCGGGAGACAAAGAATGTGTGTCAGTGAGTGCACCGCAGGTCACCCTTGTTGCTGTAATCAGTACTGTTATATAAGAGCTGGCGGCATTGGGCAGAGCAGCCCGACACACTGGATCTGCAGGACAGACTGGGTTTACTGCACACACAGTACACTCCACAGTATGTCTTCAAACACTGGAACAGAAAGTGCCTGTGGCCACATATGCTGGGTATAAACTTCAGCGGCATTCACAGGTTGCTCTCAAAATACATCCAAAGTAGCTGGCTAAATCTGAAAATACGATTTTTTCTCACAGTTTTCCAGCATTCTGAAACCGATAAGCATGGGCATGTCTCACAGCGATTGGTCCGGCAGTCTTTCCACAACTATTTCTGTCACTTTTTGTATGAGTGCAACACCAATGCCTTCGAAAGAAAAGAAAAGTGCGCACCTTTTCCACAGATCTGTACAAAAACAACCTGTAAGTCTTGTGTTCAGCATGTTAACAGCATTTTCTAAATTAACCAACTTAAATGCAGACAAAGCAACACACGCTGTTCACTGATATTACTGTTCTTCAAGATCCACTTAATGGAGGAGCATCAGGGCCTCTCCTTCTGCCTCCATCCCTCCTTTCCCCTCTGGCACTTCCTCCTTGTTGTGACAACTCTTTCACTCCCCTCTCTGTCTATCTCTGGATGAACTATAGACGGATGAGGGGAAGGAAGCGAGCGGAGATAAAGGCAGAAAACTAGATTAATGAGCTGAATGGAGCACAGAGAGGGAGAGAAAGAGAAGTGAGGATGGAGGAGAGAAAAAGAAGAGAGGAAAGCTGAGTGAGAACAGGCTTTCCTTGTGCCACTGTGAATAATTTACTTTATTCCCCACTCTCTCTCTATTTTAAAAGACATATTCAAGATATATTCAACTGGGGGGGGGGGTGATTAATTGCCAATTAATGTTTAACGAGGTACAGCTGTGTTCAATTAACACTGGTTTAGGCACCGTCTCTCCCGACACCCCCCCCTATCTTTCGCTCCCTTCATCAAATATCATACCCTCTGCTTCCCCCCCCCTTCTGCTGTTGATTCCTCACTTCAGCAAGTCTTACTCGAGTGAGATGAGAGAAAACGGGAGATCTGTTGAAATTATGAAGCTGACTAGAGACAGCAGTATTTTATCAATTCCTGCAAACACATTTCAGTACATGCTTTCTTAAAGCAATTTTTGGTCTAAATAAATCTATCCCCTAAGTATGTGTAGATGCAAAAGTGTCAGAACAAGGCTTGAGCATGCTCGTCTGAATTTCCACCCAAGTTAACATGCATGCTGTTGCTCACAGACATCGGCGTAGCCATTCTCTTGTATTCCTCATACTGCTATAAGGGCTGTGTATTGGCAAGTATCTGGCAATACGATATGTTATCACGATAGAGGAGTTACTATTCAGTATATTATGATACTGTTAGCAGGGCGATATTTTGATTTTTTTTTTTTTAAACAATTTTAGAAGCTAGCAGTGCACATCTTTATGACTTTGCCATCTAGCTGTTGGAGATTTAAACACAACACAAAGTGAATCACTGCCATGAATTTTGGAAAATTCTAAGTTGATACATTGTTTTGGAGAATCAAAACAGTATTACAAAACATAATATTGCGACATTATAGTACATCAATATTTTTTTTACACTCCTTACTGCTTTCCAGATTTTAAGTGTAATGTCAGTTTTGGTTTTCCCACATTGAACCTGCCTCTTGACTGAAGTTGGCTTAACCAATCAGGTTGTTTGACATGCAGGGCCACTATTCATAAAGTTACTCATGACATCCTTCCCTGTGAGGACAGACTTAAATTTCTAATTAGACACACAACTATAATTTGGAATCATTTTACATTTTGGGTAATATGCTTATGTGCTTCCTTGACAAAAGTTAGAAGAGAGGAGGTGTGAAAATGACAAGTCATGGTGTTACAGGAGTTTATGTGCCACACTGTCTCCTTGACTTCCTGAAGTCTCTGCTGGTTGTCTTCCAAAGTCATAGTGATGACAAGACTTCAGGATCTCTCCCCCTCCTGTTATCAGTCTTTATGTTCAGCTAAGTTAACCAGCTGCTGGCTGCACCCTTATATTTGTCATATGAGAAGGGTATTAATCTTCTAATGTAACTCTTGGCAAGAAAGCAAATATGTGTATTTCCTAAATTTGTCAAACTATTGCTTTCATAGGGACTGTTTTTGGCATCAAGGGTTCAGTGTTTTTGTAGTAAAGTTCTGAAAGATTATTTCCAAGAAAACCCAATACTTATCCGTGGTTGAAACACTCTTTCAGGCTTATAGTGGAAGTTTTGACATTCAGGAAGCCTATTTCTATCCATTTCAAACTGACTGATGGAAAACACCTCATTTGCATGTTACTTTTTTTGCAACATTTAAAAGTTTGCATGGAATTCACTTGACAGCTGGATGTAAATAAAGATAGATTTGAGAAGCTAGTCTGGCCAGAAAAAACTTAAACTTAACATGTTGGACTGGGAACAGAGTCCATGCTGGCAGTACATCGGACCACCATGACCGGCAGAGAGCTGACAACATATAGACTCAGTGACCATTGAAGCACACACATGCACAAACACACACCTGCAACCTGCGGTAGGTCAGTCTGTGCACATTTCACCCTACATCCTGCTTCTTGCTACACTGTGGCAAAAATAAGCACTTATTTTGACGGAATAAGTCTAGTTCACCCAAAAGGCATCCAATGTCAAATTTATTTTTGTCTAGCAAATGTCCATTTGATGCCTTTGTTATCTACTAGCAAAGAGCATTGTGTAATTTGGTATAAGTGAGTGTACCTAGTGCACTTTACTTGTATATGTCTAGGTGGGGAGGTTCTTAAATGTTGCAGTTACCTTTTCAACAAAGAAACGTCCCTGGTGTAGCTTTAAAAATGAAACACCACATGACACAAATTTCATCAGTTCCAAGCACCAGCTGCAGAGTATGTTGTGATGTGCGATGGATTCAGCAGCACAGATTGCCACTGAACCCACTGACACCCGAGACATTTGAATTCTCCACCATGCCTTCATTTGCCCTCCTCCCCCTGCAAGCAAAGACCCATAGGGCTCGCAAGTTTGATGCCTTCTTTTCTCGCTCCCTCTCATCCTCCCTTTTCTTCATCCCGCCTTATCTCTGTCTTCCCACTGTTCATCTGATTCATCATCCGCTTGAAGCCTCTCCCTCCCTCCCGCTCTGCGCCCGTCTCTCTGTCCAGGAAAAACATCAACATCACTGGCTCTCAATTCAGATTTTTCACACAGTGTGTGTACAGTGCCTTCACTGTGGGAGACTGTAGAACCTGTCTGACCTGACTAGTGCATGATCACCACACACACGCATGTACGCACGCACGTGCTCGCACATGCACACACACAAACACACACACACATGTGCACACACACAGAAGACAAAGAGAGCAACAAAGGATGTGAAATATTGCATCTGTCTGATGGAGTCAAAGTGTTTGTGACTGCGGTTGTGTTTGTGCTGTATGTATGTCTCTCGCTTCCATTTTTTTACTTTTTGGCTTTCATCACAATCCGATACCTACACCCATCTGTTCACAAAGGAGAAAGAGAGAGAAGATGGGAGGAGAGGTGGGAGGATGCAGAGTTAGCTATCACTTTATATCCCTGCTCCTCCTCTTCCTCTTTATCTGCTCTCTTTCTTTGTCCTCTACCACTCTGCCAATCTCCCTATCTCTCCTCCTCCACCTCCTCTAATCCCTCCTCTTCTCCCTCCTGCCTGTCTCTCCACTCCTCTTCTTCTCCTTTCATCTTCAGATACAGGCAGAATGGAGCTCAGCTTCCTCTAAAGACCCAGCAGGTGTGTGGTGTGTCTAATTGCACGTAAGTGTGTGTGTGAGTGTGCAAAATGTGCTTTAAAGTCCTGCACATGAGAGCTTTTTTTCCCCTATGAAGTCACGTTGTGCCTGTGTTTGTGTCTACTGTATGTGTGTGTTAGTTGTGTGTGTGTGTGTGTGTGTGTGTGTGTGTGTGTGTGTGTGTGTGTGTGCTGGAGATATCTTGTTTCCTCAGGGGAGTCCAGGCCCATTTCCACTGTCTGCTGTATCCAACCAACCCAGCAGTGCATCGATAATCTATTAGGGTAGAAATGCACACACATACATGCACACACACACACAGACATGCTTGTTCTTACCTGTCACTGCTGGGTGTGTACTAAGATATTAGAATTGATACACGCATACACAGAACATTTATTAGTGCCACTGATTAAGTAGTTATTGTAGGGAATAAAGTCACGCTTTGGTTAAATGCCACTTCAAACAGCCAGCCACATCTATTGCATCTATTGTATCACATCCTATTACACAGACTTTCAGTGTAGTGAAAAGTACACCCATTACAAAACCATGTGCATGATTCTGATGCAATAATAGCCTCCACTCCTCTGCGAAGGCTTTTCACAAAATTTTGGAACCTAACTGCAGAGATATGCTCCCACTCAGTTACAAGAGCATTAGGGAGGTCCGGCACTGATGGCAAAGCACAGACACAGCAAACGGACATCAAAGAACCAATGGCACCAAAGGCCAACTGTTGCGTCGCCTCACATCGCCTGTGTCTCTGCCAAAAAGTTGTACGTGAAAAGACCACAAAGATGACAGCCAACAGGCAACTAGCATGTATGTTCTGAACCTGCATGAGAGGAAGTAACTCTCCATACCAGCAGGTGGTGGTAGTCTGTATTCGTCTTTAAAAAAGGGGATCTGAAAGAGCAACCGGACAAATTCAACATGCTAGCGAGCCACTTAGCACATTAACAACACAACCAAATGTGGAAAGAACACAATGGATATTTAGCATGTGCTAAAATAACAACAAAAATTATGATCTGCTTCTGCTAAAGAGCTTGATCAGACTGAGCAGAACTGAAAATCAGAGTAATTTCTCTCACCAACGGGCTTTTCCGTCAATTATACATGCTGAATTTACTGACTAAGCAAACAAGGGCTATCAAGGGCAAACTACTGCCAACGGTACTGGACACTCAAACCCTTAGGGGACATAGCCTGGCTCAAAGTGGGTGCTCCAGTTCAATTTTTTCCACAAAAAAGAGGAATGGCCACAAATTTCTGGCCATGCAGTGTGTCAGTGTGCTATAGTGTTTTGAATTTTTTTTCTGCTACATGCCTCAAAAACTAATGTAACCAATATCAAAGCCAAACAGCTCAGGCACCATAATTTAAATGTCAAAAGTAGAACCAATGTTATTGTATCACAACATTCAAATCAACCTCAATGCAACAAGTTTGCGTTGCAACATTAAAAACAAAAAAAAAGGTAATGGAATCACTTGTGGGGCAAAGGATTCTTTAAAATCACATGTACTTCACATCTACAAACACAAACAGATACCCAGTGAGACACCAGAGTCAAAACAATAATCTACAGAGACAAGAGGACTGTACAGCAGAAACTATGCAGGGCCATTTGAAAAACACACAGAAGCTGATGTAATTCTCCTTGAACATATGGAAATAGACACACATTCACACAACACAGATATTATAGCATACAGCACCCAATGTACTGACCAACCACACAGAGTGATAATGATTACAGCTCTCAGACAGACATACACCCACTGTCATTATATCCTTAGACATCCAGAACACACACACACACACACACACACACACACACACACACACACACACACACACACACAAACAATTGACAGACATGCACAAATGCACACACAAACGCGGCCAGACAAAACACATAAACAAGATACCAGCATGATGTAAGAAGGCGCAATATTAGACATCACCATAATTAAAGCTAAAGCCTGTTTATCGACCAGTTAAGTAGGACAGGAGGAGCTAAGCCCCAAAGATGCAGCTTGTTTACAATAACAGCCAAACACAGATAGGGTAACAGCATTTAAACACCATGCCTCTGCCGACCTATGTTTACTACAGCCACATACCGAACACCAACGGGCTGTCCGTGCCATATACAGCATATACAAGGGGTCAAGTGAAGTCCAGGGGGAGTATTGGAATGCTGCTCTTGTAGGCAGATAAAACGTGCTCTAAAAAGCAATAATTGAATGCTTTAAAAATTTTCATTCCATGATTTTTAACCCAGGAGACCTCTAGTGTGTTTGGCTTGATATTTTTCATTATCAATTGTGATTAAGAAAACAAAAGCAACTTTGAACAAAACCTCTGAATTCACTGTATTTAATTAAAGGTCTTCCATCTGAATTCAGAAAATTATATAAAAGTATATAGGCGCATAAGAGCTATATAGGACAGTGTAGCGACAGCATTATATCCCGTAGATATTTCAGAGAAGAGCCTGCACACCCTGTTAAAGCTAATGTTGTCTTGTTAAGCTAATTTTTATCACCTTGTTTGCAAGCTGAAATTGGTCATGCTGTCACACATTCAAACCTCAAAGCCCAAAACCCAAGCAATCATTTCAGGTAAATCCTTAAATATTCCATCATCTACCATTTTCCTCTTTGGATAATCCCTGGATTTCCTGCCTTTTGGAATTCCTCCACAGATTATCTATTCGCTTAAAACCACTTCAGGGCCGAGGAAAGGAGGTGGAGGGGAAGAGGAGGACGAGAATGGAGGGAGGGGGGGGGGGTCTTGTTTTAAGAAGTTGGAAGTCTGTGAATCTTGCTGGGCTTGCAGTTCCCCCTGCGAACACGTTTTGTGCACGTTGAGGAATGCGCTTGCTCCATCTCTCTGTTGTAACCCCCCTCCTCTCATCCCCTGTCTCCCTCCTCTCCTTCTCCTGCTTTCTTTCTCCTTCTTTAGTGAACAGAGGTATGTAGGTAGACATAGACAGCCAGGCTAACTCACAACAGCTCCCGTGATCTGCCTGACAACAGCCTGAGGGCCCGCACATGGGCACACATACAGACACACATGCACACAGTCACAACAGAGATGGGAAAAAAAAGACCAAAGAGGGGCCCCGGGACGGAGCCTTGGGGCACTCCAACCTGGTGACACAGCAGCGGCAGCCTCTCTCCAGGCCCACAGCCACTAAGCCTTACTAACCACCGGTTGGAAACAGCTCCACTCCTGTTTGCTAACTGCCTTTGTTTGGCAGAAAACAATAACCAGCCCCCCGCTCTCTAATTTACAGGGGAGTTGGCTCATTCCTCTGAGTGGAATGTACAGTGGGAGAAGCTTGCATTTCATGACGGGGTGGAGAGATCCGTGATGGGGGGGGGTGGTTATCCGGCCGGAGTGGGGCTGCGTTGAGGGAAGGGTAAGTGAGTTAAGCTGCTATTTTTAGATGACATGTCATTTTAAACTCGTGGTCTGTTCCTGTGCTGTGGTCAAGGAATGAAACACTAGTAGTGATACGTGGACTTGCATTACTCAGAAATCTGGAGGACAAAGTACTAACCTGCAAAGTAGCACTTCAATAAAACTTTTAGCAACCAAATCTGCTGTACTTTGGCAAAGCTACAGTCTTACGCAATGCACACTGCGAAATCTCCTTTCAAACAATAAGTAATGTAAACACAGGACAAGCTAAACAATGAAAAAGCAGAATGTGCAAGACAAATACTGAAATCCATATCTACAGAGGGAACAGCAAATCCCCAATAAACACACTAGATTGTGAGGACAAATCATGGAAGCTATTGAGCCTTTCTGAAATGCAAACAAAAGCATATGCAAACAGCCACACAATCACTCCGTCTCCAAACCACCGCCCACTCAATCCACTGTCACCTCACTTAACCTGCAGTACACGGCAATAGCTTACAGAACGGCGGAAGACGTACAAAGAGGAGGAAAGCGATCCAAGTTCAGCTTGTCTCGATGAGCCACACTGCAAAGCCTAAAAATGAAAGGGAATGAAAGAGTAAGAAGAAAGAGGGAAAGATGGAGAACACATATGGTGTATGGGGACCTAGTTTCCTTCCCCTTCCCTCATCTCCTCCGTTTCCCCCCATCTCACACACCTGGGACCATTACTCCTCATGGAATCAACACCCAACTAAAACTCCACTTTCTTTAATTAGTTCTCGCTCTTCCTCCCCCATCATATGCTCTCATCTCTCTGTCACCTCTTTTCTCTTTGTCTCTTCTCCAATCTGCTCCGTCTCTATAGCCCCTGTCATCATGATGTCTTACTAACTTAAATTCATTTTCCTATCTGACTTCACTCTTTGCACCTTTTTTCCACTTAATTTCTCACTCAGAATTATTGTATTAAACCCTATATAAAATTTGATGCTCTTTGAGATTGTCCATATCTATGCCTCTGTTTGTACAGTATAATGTAAAGGTTGGTTTGTTTAGGTGTGGTATGGAGGCTGTGTGTGAAACAGATTGAGGAAGTGCTATTCCCACAGTCTACTTCTTAACTTATTAACAGCAAAAAGATAGTGTGTAAATAAATATATATATATATATATATATATATATATATATATATATTATATATATATATATATATATGTATATATACGCTGTTACATATATTAGTGCTCTGTCATATACAGAACCTCCAACAAACTGTATCTCCCAGTGCATAAATTCTTATTCTGAATATGCGTGCAACAGAGAAGCAGCCGCTGACAATGAAAGTCTCCGGCCTCAGGCACCCTCGAACAATGCTCATTAAATATCTATAAAAAAGAAAACAATGCAAGTAAAAGCATCATTTTATTCCAAGACAAAGAAATGATAGTTATGTCTTTAAAGTGTCGTCTTGGTGGGACAACACATGCATGCATCTCTTTTTAATGTATGTTTGTAACCTTATTTTTGCAGTTGCCTTTTTATAACAGCATTAAATTCTGACTTGAGCCCTGCAGCAGTGTTACATAAATGCTATCAAGTTTATAGTTAAATTGCCAGGGTAACGTTTGCATAAAAATGACTCAATAATGACATGGACACCTAAAATTGCCAGCACAGCTAGTAAAGTGCATGTCTGAAAGTAGCTACTGACTTGGCTGTCTGCTTGCTTTGATGTCTGCAACCCTGACCTCAAACGGGACAAGTCATTATATGTGTGTATGTGTGTCTGAGAGGGACATAAACAGGGCATGAAGGAATTTATTGCTTACTTAAATCATAGTGACCTAAAACCTGTGAGCCCACATCAAAGTTTTCCACTTGCTATGTGCTACATGTGGTAACTTTCTCTTTAAATTAGAAAAAAAGCATACCTTTATGAATACCATGTGTAAGTCCTCCAAGGAAAGATTAAGTCTAAAAAAAATGCACACTTAAAGCAGAGATGTATAAAAATTCAGGTACTTCTGAAATATATAAACAACTTCAACACTTCTTATGAGTGTCAAGAGTAATTACAAGACACGAGGAGAGTCATTGTAAAACATTTCATTTTCATGCGGTCCATGTGACAGCAGACTGTGGATAAATATCAAAACTAGATGAAGCATGACTAAAAAAGTGCAGGTCTTTGTTGGGATTCATGTAATGTAAATATGGGATAGGTGGTATCAATACAGATGGGACAAGAGTAACTACCAGCTTTTGATTTATGTTTCCTAATAAGGCCTCAGCTCACTTGGGTTCATGACAGCCATTATTATGACTTATAGTGGTCTAAATGAGAGCTGTGGATGTGTCTTTACTCACACACAGCCTGGGTCCTCAGAATGAAATAATGCAGACCAACTAAACATGACCAGACAATGACCGGACTTCCCATTATAGGTACACAGATGCCACAAGTAGAGTAAGTTATAATGGAAGCAGAGAAACTCCAGCCCCTTTCACGCTGCCTGTTCAGGGCAGGTATATTACGCCGTTATGCCGCATCGCCATTGTGTATAAATAGTACGATCGTGGGAAGCCCGGTGACTCAGTGGATAGAGCAGGTGCCCCATGTACATTGGTTGTGTCCTCGCCACAGCGGCCATGGATTACATTCTGGCCTCAGCCCTTCTCTCTTTTCCCTTTAACGCTACGCCTTTCTACCGATTAAAAACATAAAAGCACAAAAATAATCTTAAAAAAGAAAGAAATAAAGTACGATCGTGGAACGGGATTGACAGCGGCAACTATGTAAAAGAGTCAGCTGGCAGGACAGGGTGTGACATTTTTACAGTTATGAGTGCAATCAACCACAGGAGATTTGA